>NW_010184998.1:0-5811 GCF_000695765.1 Mesitornis unicolor | reverse complement strand
TGAACAGTCTATATCCACCCATAGTGGATATGCACTAAGCTACTTTTCTTTTATTTTGGGATTCTTCAGGTTGGTATTGTCCCTTTTACTATGTCAGTTCCTGTTGTACAGTCTCTCCTAGTTCTCTTTAATATATGTGCAAATTGCCTGATATACACATCAGCTTTACAACATAAAATCAGCCTATTTCAAGATAGCATCTGCTTTGTGTCTACTGTCTGTCTTCTTTTTCCCTCCTTCAAAGCAAATGATCCCTGTAAAGTTACTATATGAGAATTTTTCCTTTCTTTTACAAACTAATAAAATCCTCCTATTCAATAACACATTGTACTTGGCATTTTAGAAATGGTTTTAACTCCTCTTGTTTACAAGGAAGATCCTTCAACTCTAAAAAAATATAACTCTTTGATAACATTGAAAATTGAAAATTTCATTAGTTTTTAAAAAATAAGTTATGCTGTGTGCTGCAAACATTGGTTTGCAAATGAAAAACAGCTGAGTAAATTATAAGTCTAATTAAGATATTGTTTCTTTTAATTACTGCCCTTTAAAGTTCTCTTGAGTAATTATTGTTACTATGTGATTTATACTACTGCATGGAATTAATTCATTGATATTTTAATGATAGTACATTATATTTTTATCATGTGAGGAATAAGCTACTGTTCAGTTACAGAACTACACTAGCTGTAGTTTTGCATTAGCATCAAGTACTTAGTTAAAAATAGTAGAAGGTAATTATATTTGAAGTTAGCCCATATAAGGAAGTGAATTCTAGTGACTTAGTACTATTTGAAACTCTTATAATAATACGTTGAAAGTCTTGCATTCAAAGATTCTTGTCTTACATATTTTACAGGATTAAATCTCTATGTTAAGAAAAAAGGAGAGGAAACACTGTTGATGGATATATAGTAGTCATATGCTATTCCGTCAATGTTTTGAATATGTATAGCATTTTCAAAATAGGATCAGGAAAGTGTTACATATGAAAACAGGTGGAGTTTTGTTTTTTGTTTTTTTCTGGTTTTGTTTTTTTCTTTCATACTGCCAGAACATTATCCAGAATTTGGAAGATAAAATAACTAAATAAAACTAATCTTTAGTATGTTGGACATTGGAAGAGAGGTGGGGGATGTACTCTTTTTGCACTTGTCAAAGCATGAAAAAAGAATAAAAATAGTGAGCTCTATAATCAAGCTCCAAATAGAGATGTCATTCCTGAGACAATGTTGAGGAAGTTGTAAAAGGAGGATTTTATTTCAGTCTCATATGTAATTAAAAGAAATTTTAACAGCCCACTATCAAACTGTGGTTATATAGTAAAACAATGTTTAACAAAATGTTGGTGCAGCTTTTTTCCAATGCTATTATCAAATTATTTTTCTAGGATTTTAAGAATGGTGATAATTACTAATTTATGCATGCACTTTTGTAGGTTTATTCTTTTAGTATTAGGGAAATATTCCTTTATATGACTTACCATATCTGTTATGATGAAATCCTAAAATACTTACATCAAGAACACAAGCTCAGTAACATTAGCCATGATGAAAATGAATAATAAAGAAGCAGGTCTTGACCCGGGAAGAATTCTGTCTGCAAATTCAGCACTGAGCATTTGTAATATCGCGAAGCAAACCTTCTGCTCTGGTGCTGTATTCCAGTGCTACTTCATTGTATTGGAAAATATGTATTTACTTAGTTGGGATTTCACACTGAGACAGTTTCATATGGGCAAGCCCTTGCGCGCTCATGGAGATTTCAGTCAAACTCCACCCTGGATAGGCAAGCACCCGGCTCACACACTGCTGAAGTGAGGAAGGCTATACACAAAAGCAGAATCCTACTTAACATGACTCATTTTAGTCAATATCCAGTATAAGAATCACCCAAAATGGTTAATAGTCTCTCCCTGGCATTCATTCAGTGAACTGAAATGGCCAGTGTTCAGCAGAACCTCACAGCAGTAAGGCAAGATGTACCTTCCTAGGTATATACCTAGCTAAAATGCTAATTATAGAACCATTATACAAGTTAAGAACATATGTTCTTCATCATCTATGAACAAAGCAGCAGTCAGGCAGCAATATCAAATGTTAAAGCATCTGAAAATAGTGTGAGATGGAATTCCCCTTCTCCCAGAGACAGACTTCTCCAGTTGCAGCACTCAGCCCCAGCAGCTTCTCTTAAGAGTTGTTCAGGACACAGGAGAAGATGGAGGGAGGAAGAGTGAGGCATTTCTTCACCATAACTCAGTCCTGCAAACATTACCAGGAACATGCCTGTCTCGAGGATAACATCAGTGCCCTCTTGATAGCCTTCAGGTGGTCACTACTGCTGCCACAGTGTTGAATACTCAGGGCTTAAGCTGTATCTCTCTGTACAATGCTACAATAATTACATACAGACCCTGGAGTTTTTTAACATTATTATTCAAATGAAGAAATACACTGGTAACAATTCATTAGAAATATGTTTTTTAAGAGTCGTTAATATGTAAAGTTAATGTTCCAAAAGTCAGACATCTCATTTTCATGAAACACTAATTCTGCCTGTCATCCCTTAGCTTTACAGTACAGATTTTACTTACAGCACTCATAAGGCAGCAGCAGATGCAATGCTCTGTTCTGAGCATTTGACTTGCAGGCACCCAAAGAGTCTTATTCTAATCTCATTCACTTACGTAGATGTGCATATAATCTGTTCTTTGTTTTATTTGTCTAAGCAAAATCTTTGCCTATTGAAAAGAGGTGCCAGAGTAGAAAAAAACAGTGTGGTAGAGGAGAAGAAATTCTAACACATGAAGTTACAAAAAAAAAAAAGAATAGAGCTCAAGATTATCTTTCCAATTTACTGTTTCTTAGATTAAAAAGTAACTGGGAAGAGCTTGAGAAAAAACTCAAAGTTTTCATTGTGGCATCATGGACACCAAGAATTTATACTCCTCACAACTGTTATTTAAAATTACAACATGTGCCCCAAGTCATAAGGGAAACTTTATGCTAGTATAGTACCTAGCGTTGTTTTTAGCAGGTTAGGGCAAGAAACAGCATGGAGGAATCTGCAGCTTTTTTTCCATGTAGTACTGGGTCAGGGAAACTAACTAACTGAGTTGCTGCTTTTTGAAGCATCTGTGACTCAGCTGCGGACAAATCCAATTGTCCCTGATTTGGAGAAGGGATGTGAACCTGAGTTTCCCAAGTTGCAAGCTAGGAGTCTCTCAGTTGTGTCTTGCAGCTATTCCACCTTGTACAAGTTACAGTGTTCAATCCTTATTGTCCAAAGAGAGTCAGGCAGTAGTCCTATGGCCAGAGCACACACCCCATGTCAAGATATTGCTGCAGTTGTAACTCAATATTGAACAGTTTTGGGAAAAGATGTCAGCTTCAGCATGGTCATAGTAGTCTTTGGGCTGAGCTATTAATGTGGGACATGAAGAAGAGCAAAGAGGTTTGATCCTGGGTCTTTAGCATCCTAAGTGAGTGCTCGGTTCGCTACCAGGCAGTTGTCTCTGACTGGGAATTCCACTGTGGAACCTGAAGAAATGGATCCAAGTGTTAATTTTGCTGGTTTAGGTTGCTTTGTTGTTTTTTTTAGCAGGTTCATCCCTGTGACAAGTTCATGTTTTGATGAGCTGAATATTTCTGATTAAAAACTACTTCGTGAAAAAGATTCCTGACCGGTTATAATTAATACACTGTTTTGTATTGTACTGTTTAGTGAAGTTTTGAAAGTATGGCCTTAGGGATAATCTTTTAAACAGTTTCTGTTAATTGACAGTGCTGTTCAGACATCTTCCTTCCACCCCAACCCTGGTAATATGCATGAGTTATATTAACACAGTAATTATTTAGATCACTTTTAAAAATTTCTCCATTTTTTTTCAAAGGGTTTTATACTTAAAATGTTTTGTAATGCTTTTATGTCTCCAAGTCTCTCTCAAGTAACAGGTTTTTTCATGTATTATTTGGAAAAAGACATTTCAGAATCCCTCTAGAATTACTCAGTTTGGAAAACATCCTATAGACATAATTTGCTGGAGGCAAGCTAGCACTGCAGATTAAAAGTTTACATGAAGACAACAGACAAACCAGTATTACTTTAAATCAGACTGAAAGAGAAAAAAATACATTTCTGCTAGGCCCAAAAGACCTTTATTTAGTATCTGAAGTATATTACATACCCAGTAAACTATTGATCTCTCCTCATTTACTGGGTACTCCATTAGCATTCTATTCTTAATGCAAGAATATGATCTCTCAGATTCTCAGAAATGCCTTTTAGCTTCACCAGAATTAGGCAAATGATTCACAGGTGATATAAAATTAAATACAAAGGCAAAAAGGTTTTCCAAATTCTTTGTAGCTGTAAAGTACCTAACCTCAGAGAATTACATGTTTCTTATGTATAGATACAGGTAAGAAACATACTGAGGGTGTTAAAAACAAATTAGTAAATAAATAAAGATCTTTGAGATCTTCCTTCATGCCACTGTGATAGAATTCATTCATTCATTCATTCCTACATGTGACTTTCAGTACATAATTATTTATTTCAGAGTAGGCTACATGGGAATAGCAAAGCAAATTACTGCTTAGTATCGCCTCTACTCGTAGCTGTTATGTACTGCGATTTATATACATATATACATATATGTATACATATACTTATTTGCTGGGTTTTTTTTTCCCAAATGAAAGGGCTTTCTCTTATTTCTTCATTTCATGCTATAATGAAACATTAATTGCCATTGTTATATTGTAAAATTTTTCAGTGGAGTACATGGTTTTACGTGGTACAACAAATTAGTAAGAATATCTGAATCGTAAAATGAAAATATGAAGTTAATATTGTACTGTCATCCCTTAATCATAAAGGTAATTTTGAATATATAATATTCAAGAGGTCAAAATAGACCAGTATTTCCAATCATGATCATGGGACTGCATGTCTTAATTTTTAGCTCCTCAACTTGAGACACCTAAAGCTCAATAGCCCCTTTTAGGGTTTTAGGGACAATGTCATGATCTCCTATTTTGTTTGTACTGTTCTTATCTGGAATAGAGTTAATTTTCTTCATAGTAGCTTGTGCTGTGCTGTTTTGGACTTGTGACAAAGCAGTGTGATAACACAGGGATGTTTTAGTTATTACTGAGCAGTGCTTGCACATTTTCTGTTTCCCATCCCACCAATGAGTAGAAGTTGGAAGGGGACACAGCTGGGACAGCTGACCCCAACTGACCAAAGGGGTATCCCATACCATGTGACATCATGCTCTGCAATAAACTCTGAGGGAAGAAGGAAGAAGGGGAGGACATTCAGTGATGGCGTTTGTCTTCCCAAGTCGCCATTACACGTGAATGAGCCCTGCTTTCCTGGAGATGGCCCTAAACACTTTCGTGCTGAGAGGAATCAGTGAATGAATTCCTTGTTTCGCTAGTGCTTTCATGAACAGCTTTTGCTTTACCTCTTAAACTGTCTTTATCTCAACTTATGAGTTTTCTCAGTTTTTCTCTCCCCCATCCCACTGCGGGTGAGAGAGTGCGTTGCTGTGTTGGGCTGAACTGCTGGCCAGGGTTAATCCACAACAGGTTTCTTACTGGGAGAGTAGTTCTTCAAACATGTAAGCCTCACAGAAGTGCCAATTCCATATTAGAGGAGAATTCATTCTTTGTTCTCTGTTGACAGCCTTTTCCTTGCAATGGGAACATTCATTAAGTGACTTATGCCAAAGTGAGGAATGTGAAACATGAAATTACATCTCTGTTCTCTATCAAAAATCCAGTTGGCAACCAGTCACAAGCAGTG
>NW_010184997.1:1182-3502 GCF_000695765.1 Mesitornis unicolor | reverse complement strand
CGGTCTGGGATTCTGTGATTCTGTGATTCCTCGGCACCGAGGTTTGCTTTGAAGGTGCCTGGTCCCGCTCAACCTGAGCGAGCTGAGCAGGAGCGCTGCACCGAGGCTGCCAGCCCGAAGATCTCCCATCTCAAAAATGACACCCAGGGGACTTTTGGAACTGATCAGCAAACGGGAATGTATTTTAGGTTGTTTATTTTATTGGGAAAAGGCCTACAGAAGGAAATAGCATGGCATTTTGATCCGTCTGAAACCTGAGCTGCGCTCACGGATCTTGGCCCTCAGGTTCTTCTGCTTCGTGTTTTATTCACTCGTTTTTGTCCTCTCGCTGAAAAAGCAGTAGTAGGTGGAGCAGTTGTTTCGTTTTGGGAGGATGTGACTGTGTGTCACGCGTTAAACTGCTGCAGAGCAAAGAGCAAAACCAGCCTCCTCCCCTCCAGCGTGGCTGTGGCGAGACCAGAACCACCGAGAAAAACCCAGCAGCTTGGGAGGTGAGTTCTGGGAGGAAACGCAGCAGCGAAGAACAAGCTTCCTGTGACTGCGCAATGCCTTCCCTCCACCCAGCTCCACAGCAGCCGCGGCCGTGCCAGCGGGTTCCTGTTCACAGAATCACAGAATGGCTCGGTTGGAGAAGCCCTCTGAGATCATCACGTCCAACCGCTCCTGTCTACCCCCTAAACCACATCGCTAAGTACCTCGTCTACCCGCTCTTTAAACACATCCAGGGATGGTGACTCCACCACCTCCCTGCGCCGCCTGTCCCAGCTCCTGACGACCCTCTCGGTAAAGAACTTCCTCCTCATCTCTAACCTGAACCTCCCTTGGCACAGCTTGGTGCCGTTTCCCCTTGTTCTATCCCCCATCACCTGGGAGAAGAGCCCAGCACCCACCTCTCTACAAGCTCCTGTTGTTGCTCCTTTGCTGGTTTCCACAGCAAACTTTTCTCCGTCTGCTCCATTCGAACCCTTGGAGGAAAGCGAAGGATCTGATCCTGCTGTGGATGAAGGGGATGGACGTCCAAAGGAAAGCGTGGCTGCCATCTCTTGCCTGTGCGCTCCTGTCTCGTCCAGTACGAATCACAGCATCACAGCCTGGTTTGGGTTGAAGGGACCCCAGACCCCCCCAGTCCAACCCTCACGGGCAGGGACAACTCCACCGGCCCAGGCTGCTCCAGGCCCCGTCCAACCTGGCCTTGGGCACTGCCAGGGAGGGGGCACCCACAGCTTCTCTGGGCAACCCCATTGGTAACTTGCCATGCGTGCTCTCTAAATAAAGGTAACAACATTCCAGAGACCACGGCCTTCACAGAATCCCAGAATCCCAGACCGTCAGGGATTGGAAGGGACCTCCAAAGCTCATCCAGTCCAATCCCCCTGCCGGAGCAGGAACACCCAGATGAGGTTACACAGGAAGGCGTCCAGGCGGGTTTTGAATGTCTGCAGAGAAGGAGACTCCACAACCTCTCTGGGCAGCCTGGGCCAGGGCTCTGTCACCCTCACTGAGAAGAAGTTTCTTCTCCAATTGAAGTGGAACCTCCTGTGTTCCAGTTTGTGTCCGTTACCCCTTGTCCTATCATTGTTTGTCACCGAGAAGAGCCTGGCTCCATCCTCGTGACACTCACCCTTTAAATATTTATAGACATGAATGAGGTCTCCCCTCAGTCTCCTCTTCTGCAAACTAAAGAGCCCCAGCTCCCTCAGCCGCTCCTCAGAAGGGAGATGCTCCACTCCCTGGATCATCTTTGTAGCCCTACGCTGGACTCTCTCCAGCAGTTCCCGGTCCCCTCTGCCATGCTCGGGGTGGGTGCAGTGCTGGGGAGCGGGTCCTGCTGAGGCAGCGGGGCCGGACGGGCTCTTCGGGGCATTTCCACCCACGGCACCAGTACCTGTAAAGTGTGATTAGAAATGGGGCTGATAACGGCGTTCATTGCCCCGTACCTGGGATGTGGGTCCTGTGGGGGCAGGAACAAGGCAGCCCGGGGGCAGGAGGGCAAGAGCAATGCCCTGGACTTGCCCACATTCCTTGGTAGGGTTTTGACTCCACTCCACCCTCACTGACGTCCCCTGGGAAGGGGCTGCGCTCCCCTGGGATCCGGAGCCCGGGGGGGGCTGTGCTGCACCCATGGACTCTGCACAAGAGCAGACATCTCGGTGTCTGGGGCTGAGAAACCATCGCCTGTGAACAGCCCCGAAATGCCCGTGTCTGGGGAAACTGAGGCATCGCTCTGGGACAGCGGCCTTTGGCTGCCCGCAGCCCTGGGAGAAAGGGGCTGGGATGGGGGATGCGTGGGATTTCGGGGTTTCCGCAGCCTCCGGACACC
>NW_010184997.1:0-1151 GCF_000695765.1 Mesitornis unicolor | reverse complement strand
TTTTTGGGGTTTTCCGCCGCCTCCGGACACCGTGGGGGCGGAGGAGCCACCTCTGGTTTGCAGAGGGGTTGCCCGATGACCCGTCCTGTTGTTCAGGGAGGGGTGGTAGGAAAAGGCTGCTCTGCAGGACAAGTAAAGGGTTAGGGATCAGACTCCTCAAGGCTGGGCAGGGACACCGCATCACGGAGGGGTTTTTAACTCGATTCCAAACCGGATCCCTTCCCAAAACGAACCCTCCCACTCCAGTGGGAGCAAAGCCTTTGGCTCCTGCCGCCCGTGAGGTCAGGCCTGACCGTCTTAGCTTCGCGGTCCGTGAGTCGTTCTCGCTGCTTCGTCACCTTCCTCCTCTGCCCTGAGCGCTGCTTCCCCCGCGGGGTCCCACGGGCAGAGGGAAACTGAGTCACAGCCACGCCGGGCTCACCAGGGGCAGGGCTGGGATGAGCCCGGGGCTGCGTGGAGCCGGCGATGGCGCAGGAGAGCTTGGACACGCGATGGCGAGCACCCCTGCACCCCTGCACCCATCCCTGTGTGCCCGGGGTGCTGATCCCGCTGCTCCCCCAGTTTGGGTAATTCTGGGTGTGAAAACAGTGGCAGCGGGAGGGGGGTTCCTGGGTCTGCTGGGTCCTGGTGCTTTGCTCCCCTCCGCAGGGCGGCGTCTTCCAGAGGGAGGGTCCCAGCGCAGCCATGACCTTAATTCTGGATCTGTTCTATGTGAATGTTAATGAATAACCCATCGCTAACGAAGAAACAACGAGGACAGGGCATCCAAAACCGGATCAAAGAGTTTCTGAGAATCTGTGGCCAAATATGCCCATGGAGACACGGACACGGGGAATGTCTTTTCTTGAAATAATGGACCTAATCAAGCTGTCCCTGATTTAATCACTTGGCATGGGCAGGAGAAAATGAGGTGTGCATGGGTGAACTGACTCCATTGTGACACTGAGATATCCACCCTGGGTCCAACAGCCCCTGCCCCAGTGAGGACCCTTGCCCTGTGCATCCCCAGCCCCGGGCATCCCAGGAGATGCAAACCCCAGGTGCATTTCCCCTGTGTATGGGGAGGGGATGCGATTTCCTCACCCAGCTCCTGTGCTCCTGGAGGGCAGCCACCACCGGGGACGTGGCTGGGGATGTCATCGACGCCACCG
>NW_010184996.1:0-86949 GCF_000695765.1 Mesitornis unicolor | reverse complement strand
GATTCTGTGATTCTGTGATTCTGTGACTTGTCCTTACCTCCAGAAGAGCTAGGCAGGATAATGACTAGCGCTCATTGAACTTTTCTCTCTACACTGCAGTTCAATTTTGTGTCAATTTTGTATCTGACTTCTAACAGTTTACATTATATACTACAAGCCAAGAAGAAAAATGGCAAGGGGAGATTGTATTATGTCAAGAAAGCATCTTCATTGATCCAAAGCATTTCTTTCAAATTCCACAGCAGAACAGGCAGCCACAGTCAAAACTCTCCTCTCAAATCAGAAGCAGCAGCGTGCTGGTAGCCCACGTATCATACAGCCTGTTACATAGCTAGGGATGGGAACTGGCTTTCAGGGATCAATTCTCCTTGGATGCACAGCACGCTGGTTAATGCCAAAAGCAATTACAGAAGCGTTTCTGAAGAAGGTGCTACAGGGCTGTGTGCATGTGGCTGTACATTAGCTGCAAAAGTTTGGAGTGAAACATTTGTAATGGTGATGTATCAGGAAAAATAGTATCCTGCTAACAATTAGCTAGACAGTATATTGTGCTATACCCATTCATTAGAAATAGGTGTGTTTTGCAATACTTTGTCCTTGTGAACAGTAAAAGGTCTAACTACTCCATAAAATGCTTGAGACTTTATTCTGCAAAGATATTTAGGCTCCTGGATCCTGATGTGCAATTTCACCTTCCTCCCAAAATAAGTATCTTCATTCCCTGCATTTCATCTCCCAGGGAGAATTAAGATTCAAAACAGCCAGGATGCTGAGTGGAGGGTGGAAAACTTGCAAGATCATGAGAAGCACGTGCTTGAAATCCCACATCTCTCCAGCATTTAGGTGGTGATGCAAGACAGCTCCACCACCCCATCCTTTCTGAACTCAGACTACAGGCTGTGGGGACCTTTTTTTAAAAACCAAACTGCATGCACAGGAGGCATGGCATAACCTTTTCTTAATTTTTTTTAGATAACAGGACAAACCTATCTGTGAGCTTGAGTACCATGTCAGAGAAGCCAGAGGGCACAATAAAGTAGATCGAAACACATATAGATTTAAAATTGCTATTTTTCACTTTAGTGGAACAGAACTGCCTCTGCAGCCTGCAGCCCTGATACCCACGCTTAAGCCACCTGCAAGCCAAATACACATTGCAATTAAGTCAGACTTTTAACAAAAGCAAGCAAACCAAACTGCTATACCATACTTGGAGTATAATCACAGTTACACCATGAGAGAGGCTGCTCTCTGTCCTGTAACTCCTCTTGAATGTCATTTCAAATTGTTAGGTTTTTCTAGCAGTCCTTGTACTAGAGCTGCAGGTTTGTTAGCGTCGATGTGTTATTACTCAGCTCAGCAGAATTTCACTTCTCGTTACTTAAAATCTAACCCCTGACTATGGGAACAGATAATCTTTATGCTAAAATAATATTATGATTGCACCTCGAAATTTCAAAGATAAGCATGAGACTCCATCTTTACTTGCATCAACTGCTTTTTTTCTCACAACAGCATGAATTAAGGCTGAATCACCAATATTATCTGTGTTTTTCTGCTTTTATAATTTTTGGACATAGGCTGGATGTTGTTTCAAATTAGGATGGAATTTTCTTCAAATAAAATGTCTTATTACATGGAGTATGACAACAACAACAAAATATGAAATCCTGTGAATTAAACTCTGTGTTTCTAAATGGCTACAAGGGAAGCAGTAGCTCCCATAAGCCTTCCAAGTTGGAAGAGGACCTTCACAAAATGACTGGCTCTGTTTCACAGCTTCTGTCAGCTCTTGCCATGAGCCGGCTTTCACCTTTGTGCTAATTTAAGTGATTAGCAAGTTTGTGCAAAGGAGAAGGCAGGTGGCCATGGATGCACTGAAACACGCTGCGCCATGCTGCTGTCCAGGTGGTGTCCGGAGCAGAAGAGCACCAAGAGCCACAGAGGCAGTGGTGCTTTTTGCCAGCAATGTGAATTCACTGCTGGTATTTACCTCAGTGCTGCACTGCAAACAGCTAATTTGGCTTCCTTGGTGCGGGTTAAAATCAAAGAAATGTCAGTAAATGTTAAGGGTCACGTGATGAAATGAGACAAATCTGAGGTAAGTTCTCATGCTCTCAAGTGCACAGAAAACAAAGCAGGTGCATCACCCACACACTTTACACCACCGAAACTCACTGCAGCCCTTCGTTTGGGTGTGAAGAACAGTGCACTGAGAAAAAATGTGCAAGAGAAAAAATGTCAAGGGCATGAGCACATTATGAAACTTTGGTGTTAATGTGCATTTTTCATTTTTAGGTGACACCTGAACTTAAGACAGACTAAAAGCTGTTTCCTCTGAAGTCATACAACTATTACTGTATATTATTTTTAGACGCCCTGCCTTTCCTTCAGCAACTTACAACCAATTTCAGGTACTTATACACCCCATCAGAGCGGTGGGGAGTGTCTCCACCCCCATAGAAAAAGCGAGACACAGAGACCTAGCGACCGGCTCAAGGTGACCCAGGAGGCCTGGAGCAGAGCTATGAGCAGAAAAAAGATGCACTGGCTCCCGTGCCAGTGCTCTGGCTGTGAAAGAGAGCCCTGAAATCCACAGCTTGTATCACGTAGTTCATGTATAGCCATAAATCTGCATACATTTACATATATATACACACATACACACAAAATATATTCAGTACATTAAACCAAAGTGCCAATCTGATCACACGAAATGAAAAGAGAGGGACACTGAGTGGCTTTCTAAAAGCAATTAATTAAAACTGAATCGTTAATGAACTGCCCTGCCTCTTTCTCATGCCACTGCAGAGATTTCCTGTGCGCCTCTGAGCATGAGGGTCTCTTGTTACGTCTGGGCTGGTCAGAGCACCCTTAACTCTTAAATAGCTGGGAAAACAGCTGTGCTAACAGAGTCTCAGCTGCTCCACTGCAGGTGTCAGTTCAACGTCTGTTCACGATACAGGCACAGCTCTAACCTGAAATCTTGAATTTGATTTTATTTTATGACCCGTGAACTGTGGTCTCTTGGGTCAAAATTGCCTAATGCTATGCAATCCTCCTTGGGCAACGCCTGAGAATGAGCTCTGCTTCTTCTAACAGGCAGAAAGCATAGGGTGCATTCGAAACTTACAGTAAAAGGACACAGTCAAGGACACGACGCAATTGTCTGCACGAGGCAGTGGCACTCCATGCGGGGAGAAAGGGATCTTACTGAGCTGGACCCTTTTTTACTTCTGTTAATATCAAAGGGATGTGCATGTGTGCATCTGGACTTCTGGGTGTGTCAGCTGGGCATATGCATCTCTGTTTACCTACTTGTGAGGGAGTAGGATAACTTTATGGCAAGCAACCTCATTATCTAAGTGCAAACCAGGGTAAAAATCCCTTTTGAAGTAAATGGATTTGTATTAATGCAAAAGCAGTGTGAATGAGGACAGGACCTCCCATGTCTCATCACAGGAGGTCAAGTTTTCCTCTGTATATTCTGTAAAATAGAGTGATAAAAATGAGCAAGTTTCAAGCTTTGATACTAAGCCAATTTGCAAGGGAAGGTTTAATACAAATATCCCTTTGTTCTCGGCATGGGAAATAAAGCAAATCCAAGCACCGCCACCAGGTAAAGTGGAGGGGGATGTAGTCTTGCTAGTCTGGTCTTGGGATTTAGTCAAATACGAAATGCTGACTCCAGTCACAATTAAGCTTGTTATTTTGTCACTTCATTGTTGCCTGCTTTGTTACCTCATTAAAATGTTATCCTTGTTATTTAAGGAAGAAAACAAGGTGAAAAATTGTAGATCCTAACTAGCAGTGCACACAACCCCTTCTCTCCTTTGCTCCCCACCTTTTGTGGTAAGGCAGAGGAGCAGGACATGATGAGAATGCCCTGAAGACCTTTCCCTCTGACTATAAATGCAGTTTATCTAAATTAGCTGCTTTTTTCTTCCCTGACCTTTCCCCTCCCCCCCTGCCTCCCTCTCACCTCCCCCTGATGAGTCCCACCTCTCTCAAGAGTTCATTATTTTGAACAGGCTGTGCTGATGCAAGCCAGTGGAGGTCAATTAAAGAAAAGATTGAACAGCGAGACATTTCCCAGTGAGGCACCAGTGAACAGAGCTGACGTTGTACCAGGGCAGAAATTTAATGGGAGCAAAGATTTCAGATTACTGCATGGATTTTAAGAAACAGCCACACCTCATCGTTTTGGCTGTCGATGTTACAGCTATGAGATTTTTAGTTTTGGAGCTAGACCTCCAGGAAAATAATAGCTATTGGCAGTGGGGGTCAGGAAGCGGCAAACCAGTTTGGGGAATGGGAAGCACGATGCTATTTGAGAGAAGAGATGGTAGGAAAAGAAGGGTTTTATTCCTCTTTGCAAGTGATTTGTAACGTGCTTTGTTAATCCAGGCCACGACACTCTCTCTGTAGCGGAAGACATCAGTGGAGCTCAGGATTATGTTAATTGCCTTGGAGCTTGGCCAAATACACCAAAGCTCAGAGAGGATAACTTTTCAGCAGTAATTCCTGTGAGCTGAGAATCACCTCCTTGTGGAGGGGACCCACCTGCAACACTTCCCTCAGAGGGCCTCTGCGCATTAATATTCCTGAAATGGGCTTGTGGGCTGAGGCCAGTACTCAGAGAAATTCCCTCCTAATCCACATGTCCCTCCACTCAAAGCTGCTCCATGGGCCCTGAGGGGAAGCAAAAGGGAGCCCAGGGTGGCTGGATGTGCAGAACTCATCCATGAGCATCTCAGGTGACAGGCAAATATGCTTCACCTCTCCTTCCTCCAGCAGGAGGGACAGGAGCTACAGCGAAACTGTACCAAGCAGCATTTGCCTCCTTTTTGTTCTTTGAATGGCAGCTATTCCCTACCCACAGTTGATTTGCAGTTGGATAAGTCTGAGAGGATGAAAAATGCTTAAAGGGGCAGCTCACTATAGATCACCTGATTTTTTATTATTTTTTTTTTCCCCAGAAATTGCCTGTCCAGATGATGAATTCAACTGGATGTTTATTGCTGACTTTAATAACGCATCTAGACCTAGCCAGGTAATCTTTCTTATTACAGAACATCATGTTACAACTTATCATCGTAATACTGTAACAAAATGTCAGCGCTGAAGGAATTTTAAGAACAGCATTTTAGTGAAGTGGGTTGTTCCCTTGGAGTTGGAACAATGCCACCAAAAAAAACCTGGGGACAATAGCAGTTTCTATAGCACAAGGTCAAAAGTCTCTGCAGAACCTTCTTTCCCTCTTATTACCAACTACACATGGTTACAAGGAGGCAAGGTGGCGTACTTTCCTTACGTCGCATTTACCCTGTGTATTAGAACTCAGTGCAAACAGAAAGGTCTGCTGGGCAAAACACTTGCCGTGCTCAGTTGAACTCCTGCTTGATCTGAGGTTTAAGATCCTTTGGCAATCAGACTTCAGCACAAATCGACAGAGGGAGCCTGTCACTCTGCTGTGGACACACCACCACATTTGGGGCACGCTCATGGGAGACAGAGCTGGGAAGTAACAATTTTTGCAGGATTCAATAAGTGGCTGGCATTTCTAGTTGTTGTCTATCCACTTGCACACTTTATTCAATTCTTTCCTCTAGTGATTTTTGAGCTTTTATGACAGTATATTTAGTAGGTGAGAGCAAAATTTGTCATTAGACTAGGCCTGTGGTTCCTTCATTAAAATTATGGTTTGTCAGCAGAACAAGTTACAACAGATTAAAAAGATGATGCTCAAAATCAAACAATGCTAGGCTGTGTTGCTACCGACCTCACAAACACGAGGGAGAAAAATATTGACACTGGAAGAAGCCAAGAAAGGCTATAATGAATGTGACTGGGAACAGAGGCATGAACATTAAGGAATCGACAGTCAGTTGCTCGGACTGATGCTGCAATTCCTACTTAAAAGCGCAACCAAGACGAAGAAATAAATCTCACAGAAGACCACTGAGGTTTCAGAGAGCAGACACTGCTGATCATCTTAGTTGAGCATGAACCTGTGGCTTCTGCCTGCATCAGACAATTCAGGTGCTTTGTACCTTTCCTACAAAGTAGCGGAGGATGGGAACCTTATGGCGATAGTGCAGGGTGAGCTAGCAAGCCTCCATTTCTTAGGCAGCAGATTGGGTATGGGTAGCTTTGCTTTTTACCTGTTACAGCTGTTCATCAAATAGCACCAAGCTTTGGACTGGATTCCTGTACGAGTTTATCATTCAGTGTACAGGGAAATCGAAAGCCTGGTAAAATGGTATTTCTAGCCATTGTGCTTAAGTCTCATGAAACATCTGCAATGCAGTTAGGATCTTCTCTTTCAGGCAGTGCTACAAGGGGATGCGAGACCATTCCTGCCACTGTTGTCAGGAATTTAAGTGTAAAAAAAAGATATTACAGCTCTCTGGGCTGCATTCTTAGTTCCTGCAGACAACAGCAGTATCCCTACGCTAGTGACAGAGAACTCCAATGATTTACATGAGCTGAGAATAAGGTGTGAGATTTTTAACCATAAAACTAAACAATCAAGCTCTACAAATGTAGCCTTTGCACATATATGTAACAATTTGTCATTATTTATACCATCAAAGCTTGTGATCACATTGGTCAAAAAGACTAAGGCACCTAAAAAAGTACAGGAAGGGGCTGGTGCTGCTTCACAAGCATGCGAGTTTTTAGGGTGCTTTCTCCACCTCTGGAGATAGGAAATATGTCAATGGTGAAATAAAGTTTATCTGCAATAACAGGACAGATTGTTGGCTATGTATGCTGGGGCATCTGTAGGCATTTACACCAGCTGTGAAACTGAGTGTGTGTGTCTGAAATGACTGTTTTTCAGTTTTAAGAGTAAATGACTTTCAAATGGAGAAAAAAACAAAATTAAACTATGCTGGTTTATTCGTCCTTCCCTGCCAGTACAAGATTGTTTTCTGTCCTATACACCATTTTGTGAGTGCTTGTCTCTATTTAGTTTAAATGCCTCAAGTGACAATCTCCCTTCCCAGAAAAATTTTATTTCCCACTTTTATGCTTTTTTTAGGTGGAATTTTCAAATGCAATCAGCATTGTTTTAACTTTGTTCTCCTGGTAATGGCTGCAGAAGCCATTACATTTACAGGGAGCAGGGTTAGACCAATGGTAGGCTTTGTGTCCTTCACTGTCCAAAGCTCCTTTGGTTATGAAAACCAGATCTTCTTTTGTCCTGTTTCAAAATGTTACCAGCAATGACCCACAAAGTGGTTCCCTTCACTGCCTGTGGACTTACACTCTATAACACTTTTCTTTTAAAGGTTTCTTTTCAAACTCGTTTCACACTCTATTTTTGAAGATGGTGCTGAGGAAAAGGAAAAAGACAAATAACTGTGCAGTACGGAGAAAGTTGCAGTAGTGTTGTAATAGGATCAAAGTTGCTTCTCACCTTACGTGTTAATCTTCTCTTTATCTCTCGTTTTTCCTCCTGCTCCTCTTGCTCATTCCGGGCTGTAAAAGATTTACAAGTATCTCAGGCTGTGGACTCATCAGGCGTGCACAGTACGCAACAAAATAAGCCTCTCCATCAGTATATGAATGTTTCAGGACCTCTCTGATGCACAATATGTCCCTCTGGGGCTGGTGAACTTCCTCGCTCCGTAGCTACCGTAGCTACCGCGCCTCTTCACACACTTCATAAAACATCTACAGCCTCCTTCCTTTCCCTGCGTTAGCACCTCTTCATGTGTGTCACTAAAAGGGCCAGGCAGCGAGCCAGCTCTTCAAAAACTGTTATCTCCCTGCCCACAGGCCTGCTGGCCTCAGGGGGTTCAGCTACGATATGGCCGATTCTGTGAGGCTGCAAGGTCAATGGCTGGAAGAGAAATGCATGCTTCTTTTTTTCTCCGATCTAAAGAATAATTTCTCTGCAGCTACTCTTTGGAGAGAATGGAAAACAAAATGGAGAATAGGGATGCCAGGCAAAATCTGCAATTTCCCATGATCAGAGAGAGTGTCCTTCCGTCATGAGCCTTCACAGCATCACACTGGAGTGTAAAAGCACATCCTAGGGCAATCCACTTTCAACATTAAGCCAAAAGATCACGTTACAAGTGGGCAAGCCTCAACCATTGTCCCTCAAGAGAACAATAACATTTGAGTATACTAACTCTTCTTCAACTTAGTAGCATGCTGTCATGCATATCTTTCCACTGAATTTTTCTGAAAGTCACTAAAAGCCCAGGTTTCTAGGTACTCGGCTCCCCAGTCAGCTAGGATCTGTTTCGCTGATGGCTGAATTGCTCCCTACTCCAATCATGCTCATACATAACAGATAAGAGCAAACACAACTCATCAACTTTCCCTCAGCAAGTACCCTGTGCCCTTGGTGTGATCTGGTTTTCACTCAGATAGGACTAGCTCAGGCAGGAGTAACTTTCTGCAGGGGAGACTAGGCCAGGGAGACAAAGGCCAGTTTGGGATAGGTGTCTCGATTTAAGTTGTCCAACTTTGGACTGAGTTAAACCCAAGGGAGAATCCCATGTTTCTCTCTGCTGATCCTGCAGGAGAAGCAGGCACCGCTGTCAAAGTGGCCGTAACAAATGACCAGCCGTAACTTCCTCAGCCCAGACAGCACAGGTCAGCACTCCCACCAACCAACGGGGACAAGCCAAAAAATAATACAAGGAGGTCCTAACCCAATGGAAGTTGGCCCACAGTGGAGGGGATGCAACATTTCAAACCAACACATCCAGAACTGGGACTTTCCTCACACAGAAATAAGAGCTAAGGTTCAGAGGCCACAGAAGGCTCTGAGCAGGTGAGGAGGGCTAGGCTGGAAGCCAGGTTTCTTGTTGCTCAGGACAGTGGAGCTGCCAGGTCTGACACAACTGCTCACTGACTTCAGCAGGGCTGGGAAATTGCCACCAGAGTTGATCAACATCAGTCAGTGATATGAAGTTTCACAATACTCTTCTGATCTTTAAATGCCACTTTACAAAAAATACTGCTTACATTTTCAGGAGGAAGGAAATTGATACTGGAGTAAAAAGAACAGAAGACAGCAGGGAGTCCTGAATGGCTTTTAAAATGATAACTGGAATAACTACACTGATAAATAGGTTTTTCCTCTTTCAATGGTTCCGGTCCCTACTAGGCTGGATTCTCCTCTAGCAATTACTCCTCTAGCAATTTTGTTCTTCCCTTTATGTCTCAGATTTTGAGGAGCTGGTACT
Organism: Mesitornis unicolor; assembly: GCF_000695765.1. NCBI lineage: Eukaryota > Metazoa > Chordata > Aves > Mesitornithiformes > Mesitornithidae > Mesitornis > Mesitornis unicolor. The sequence continues at coordinate 77,740 of NW_010184996.1, read as the reverse complement.
GCAAATGCCTACTTTTAAAAGCAGAGCCACTAATAAATCCTTGCAAGATTAAGCCATGGAGACACAGTGCTAAACAGAGCCCACACAGAGTCAGGGCAGAACTGCAAGCAGCTGAAGAGTTATGTATAAATCTTAGTTATGGTCATTCATTTTTGTACTTGGCATATGATGTCTACTCTCCTCAATTCTCAGCCCAGACACCCACCTTCAGAGGCAGCCAGGCAGGCTGAAGACCTCGGTCAGGTATAAATCTGGGAATTAGGAATACATTCTCCTCTGAAACCAGAAAGTGACTTTATTTTAGCTATTTCTGTAGAGTTAATGAAGTCATGCCAATCTTGTGAAGCTACAAAACTGTTGCTTTATTTTATCTTACTTGTTTAGGAGATGCTCTGTTCCTCTAGACCTCTGTGTGGGTGGGTGGGTGGGTGTGGGTGCAGTTTTTTTTTTCAGGCCTGATTTCTGTGCCAGTGTGAAATGTCCCCCAGTACAGTCTGAGAGCCTCAGAGCCTACCCAACCATCATTTTTGTGAGGTATTTATGCAGAGAATTCACACTCTTTTCATTATTACTTCCTAGGTCTTTTTTCTTCTAGGCTCCATTATATCTATTATAATTACTTTTCTCAGAAGTCTATGGAAAGAACAAAAAGTGATGCTGTACAAACCAGACACTATTTATATTTATTTTCTTAAGAGTGGAGCATTTTTATGCTTTCTTTTTTAAAAATTATGTAACTATTTTAATTGTTTGTTCCTTCCCCACTGTGCTTCACTAAAAGTTGAGATGCCTTGGAAATACCACATTACTTTTTCCTGTAATTAAGAAGTTGTTTTTCTACCAAGACACACATGTTTTGCGGCAGATCTATGCTTAGGAACCAAGCTACAAAAATTCCATTTAGGAAATACAATGTAGTTCTGGATTCAGGGTAATATTTTCAAACACATCTGTGTTATTTAGGAGCCTTTATTCAATTCAAAAAGAAACCAATGTGACTCAGAGGATAATTCCTCTGAAATGTAAGACATTTTCAGGTTGCTATGTGACAGCTGTGCTTGGCACTGTGACCTTTAGGAATCTCAGCAAGGCACCCAGCGTTGGAGATGCTGCCACTCTGCTGATGCTGGCTCAAACACTGGTGCCAAGGCAGCTGCCCAAGACTGCCCAAGCCACCCTCAGCAGTGCCAGGGTGTTGTTTGCTGGTCACGCACTAATGCCAGGTGGTGCATGACACATGTTGGGTCATGCTGGTGGCAAGCCCTGGGATGACAACATCAGCTCTGTCCCTCCTAGCCTGAGCCTGGCGTCAGTCACGTCGCAGGTCCCCCTTCTCCAGCTGTTCTGCTGCTTCCCCAGTGAGACAATCACATCTGGATGTGTCATCCGTTTCCCAGTTTCTGCCCCTGGCTTCCCCCAGCAGCCAGGCAGGGGAGTTAGGAGCTACCAAAAGCGGGCTGGCCCCAAATAAATGGCTTTCCTGGCAGCCTCGGGCTTGCCCACATCCGGTCTTGTCTCCTATTTGCACTGACATTGGTGTCTCTCTCTTTCTCTTTGTCTGCCACGCATATCAGATGAAAAAGCCCTGCTGAGCGTTAACACTATCATTAACTTGCTAGGAATTTGATTTTGAAGTATTTAATCAATCAATTCTGCTAATTTCAAGACAATTAATATTCTGCTACCACATTTGTGTGATTCTGTACAATGTAGTTATTTGAATAAGAGAAGGTAAATTGTGGACCTACCTAAGGAGACTAATGATATTTTAAGGAACAATTTAGGAATACTTTTTTTTCTGTAGTAATTTTTAAAAATTTCCCTGGAATTATGGATCTACTAACTTAAAAAGGGAAGAACTTGTTTCTTTTGTTTTCTGTTTCCAAAGTAACAACAATTGGATAAACATATTTTTTTCTTTTTACATTCAAACTACTTCAATGTGAGTAAATAAACTGTCTTTTTTCCCCCCACTCATTCATGAGATCAGGAGATTTGTGCTAGACTCACTCCTGCCTTCCTTGAAACTGGTGGCAACATATCTACTAACTTAACTCAGACCAGGCTCTCTAAAAGGTATCTTGGCCCTTTAAAAGGTCATTTATTGTTTTGAGGATCTACCAGCAAGTTCTTGGCTGATCTAAAGGAAGAGTTTCAGGGGAACATTTCAGGGGATAATCCTGTGTCATGCTGGTTTCTTTTTTTAGCTGAATAAAGGCTCCACCTACTCCAGATTCCTGTGAAGATTTTTAGGAAAACTAATCAAGCCATGCCCTAATGTCTTTACTAACTTAAAACAGGAAGCTCATCTGTGTAAGATCTGCATAAAGGCTTTTCAGGATCACCGACCCTCTGTTTGGAACAGGACTTGCAAAAGAGATTCAACATCTGCGTTTTTTTCCCCATAGGTTGTTCCTTCTTGTGAATTTACTGACTCTGATGTTAAAGAATTGTTTCTGCAGCTCTACATGTTGCTACAGACTTGCCCGCTTATTTGCATTTATGATGCACTTTATTATTATTAATGATAAACATACAGAATAGTTGATGTTTTCTAAAAAACACCCAACACACATCTAACCTAACCCAAACTAGCTGGCTTCAAGTTAAATGTCAGCAGTATCAAGACTTACGTTTCAGGATGTTCCTCTGCTCCAATTCTTCAGCAGTTGGCCTCTGGCTCAGTCGTCTGCGAAAAAAGTCCAAGATCAGTTTTTGGACCATATCACATTCTCCTCAGTTCTCTGTCTTGAAGAGTTATTTTGGGGTGTGAAATGCAGAGCAGAAAGCACTGACACTGCTCCATTATGTACTTGGTACGCCCGGACCATGCGTGACACAGACCATGCTTCGCTTTCGCAGTTTCCTCTCTTTCCAACTCACGAAAGACAAAATATGTTATGTCATTTTAGGCATGACTCTCCCACCCTTACCCCAGGCAGAGCTGCTGAAAGCTAAGATACACAGATGTCTCCACTTAATTTCCTTCCTCCCATGCCTGCTTCCTGACTTGCGCAAGTTTTCTAGCTAAGACCCAGCTAACCCTCTCGCTGCCCTCTCGCCAGCCTCCTGACTGCGCCCCGGTCGTTCAAACAGCATTTGAACACACAGACAGTCCACAGAAAAAACAGGGAATGGTTTGGCAGCACCGAGGGCAGAACAATAGCAGCTCTCCTCCTCCTCTCATGGCTTTTATTAAATCTTACATTAAAGGATCAGCGTGACTTGCTAGTCAACCTGTACGTAATGGGGTCACAACAAATGCAATCTTATTACAAATGGGGACCTTGAGCATAGAAATGGTATGAATATTCAGAATACAAAGCAAGGGAGAGAAGCACAAAGGGGCCTTTGGAAAACAAAGTGAACCAGGGAGATGACATCAGAAGTCAACACTGTTCGGCCTCCTCACGATCTCCTCTGAGTCAATGGGAGTTTTGTCAGTGATGCCAGTGACAGGACAGAGCCGCCTCTTCCTTCAGATGTGGTCATTCAGAGATGTTCCCAACTTGGGGGCCCCACTCTCTGCCAGTTGGCTCATCATGTCCTCTGTGAGGTACTGGGTACTGATAGGAAGTGTGATATGAACACTGGCTGCAAGGCCTCATTTTCTGCCACAAATGCTTCCCTCACCTGGGGCACAGAAGCTCAGTCAAACAGGGCTGTCTCCGCAAGGCTGGATGAGGGATGTATGACAATGGCTCGTCACAGCACAGGGGCTGAGCCACTGCTCAGAGATACACAGGCATTCCCAGCCCTCTCCAGAGCCAGGAGCTCACCTGGGCACCACTTCAATGCCCCTGCCCCTCATGCGGTGCACAGGGCTGAAGTGCTTGGTGGGGGTTAGGAGCCAGCCTTACACCAGCTGTATGAAGGCAGAAGCACTACAGGCATTTGGCTTCATATAGCCTGAAGGTTTCCACCAGCAGAGGTGGTACCAGCCCCACGTCCTTTGGGGCCACTTTACACCGTGAAAACAGAACAGTGGAACATGGCCGTATTCCAGTGGAGAATCTGGAGTAATTAGCTCTGTCTCTTTACTATGGCAGATTGAACATTTATCTCACTGAACAAGCGTTGAAAGGGGCAGAAACTCATCCTTAATTCAGAAGTAAAGAATGTCTGCAAAGTACTTTGAAGACAGAAAGTGCTATTCAAGTGCTTGCTATTACCATCTTTAAGACACAGTAGCTGTTGCTAATGGGAGACTTCACCTTAGGACTATAAAGCAATTAAAACTACTTTATTTCTAGCAACATAAGAGAATCAAAAAGTTGCCACTCTTAGTTCTGCCATGTGTGTCTGCAGGAATTGAGCTATGCAATGTTTTTAATCCACTGCACCATGATGCTTTTCAAGAGGATGCATCAGAGGGATGTGAAGGATGGACTCCAGCCATTTAGTGTGCAGCTGCTTCTACACAACAAGTAAAAGCAGAAATTAGTCTGAAGAGAATGTTCCCCAAAATGTCCTCCTCTTCCCAAGAAAACAGAGATTGGAGGACTCCACTAACAGTTCTGTCAAGAACAGTTCACACTGGAGTGTCTCTAACAAAAGGCAGAAGTTTTATCTATCTACATAGGCGATTTACAAAAAGAACCAAGTCTTCCATGTGTTTACTGGGGTAGAAGTAGAGCGAAGTAGATGCATTTAAACAAAGCTTTCACTTCACCGTGTCATTGCTTCCACACAAGAGGACAGAGATTTCCTCCAAATATGCCCTTGGGATTATATACACCCTATGCTCCTGTTCTGCTCAGAGACCTATAGACTGTGGGATTCTTCCCCATGCTGTCTGGTGGGGCCCCTAGTGAACGCCAGCCAGGAATACCTGCGACCTGTGTTCCCCTCTAGCAGTCAAATTCTTTCATGGATGACATAATCCACCCTTTTCAGGCTGCAGTGTGCTCCTGCCTAAATGATGACCATCATTTTCAAGCGATGCTTTCACATGGCAGAAAAAGCCATGGGACTTTTAATTGATACAGTCTGGAGATCTGAAGCTATCTGCATTAGCGGGCTGTCAATCGCTTCTGGACTCTTACAAAGCCACAGATTCTTAATAGCAAGACTTAGGCAGTGGGAAAAGATAAGGTACCCTTGTAGTGTAACAAAACCATGACTAGTCCTTACAGTGCAAGCGGTAAGCACAGCTGGAGAATAAAGAAGGTAATGAATAGAAGCTGTGGAAATGCCTGGCCTCCAATTCCAGTGTCTGCTTACAACTCCATGAACTGCTGCTACATCCCCATTTCCATCATCCTTTTGGACTGATCGAGACTGCTTCTGCCTCTTCACTGTGAGTCCCTCCTTGATGAGCTCCTCAATCAAAGCAGCCCCTTCCCCAGCCCTTTGCTTCCAAGCTCTCACAATTATTTCTTTTCTTGGTCTCTTGCTCTTTTAATTTCATTTTTTCTCTTGCTGCCACAGTGACTTCTACCCCCAAACTATGTTTAAGCTTTAGAAACAACTCCACCAGTTCCTCAGAACAGCTTCATTTTAGTTTTTTTATCTTCCCTCTTAACTTCTAGGTTTGCCAGATGTTGAACAGCCGTTAGTGTTACCATCTTTGAAAATCTTGATACGAGTTACTGATCCTGTAAATCAAGAAACAGAAGCAGCTATTGCTTTGTTCCCATGGCTGCAAAGATACAGGGTTTTTTTTTAACACCAAATTTCAGCATACTATCTCCAGTGCACCGCTCTGATCTCAGCAAACACCAGGCGTGATATCTCCCCTCTCCTACCCTCCCTCCTGTGCTGCCCAGAATAAAAATATATTAATGAAGCCCACCTAGCTTGCAGAGGTTGATTTCAGTGGTTTGATTGCTGGATTGCTGCTGTGCCTTATTTCATTTAACATCACAGGGGCTGCATGAGGCTGTCAAGAGGCCAGAGGTCAGGAAACAAGTGTCTCATTATCGGCACAATCAGACTAAACAGGAGAAAATGGAGCTGAGGAAGGAGCCTGGTGCAACAGCAAAGAATAGATCTGCTCGTGAAAACTCTTAAGAATTGAGTGGGATGTGTGGTGCTGCTGTTGATCAGAAAGGGAACCCTGCCTGTTTCATGGAGCTATATGAGCACAGGTGTCCAACCAAGGAACAGGTAAGACAGGCCTTAACAGGTAACAACCCTTAACAGCACTTTCTGGAGCTAAAAATCTCTTGTGTGAACATGTTTGACCTTCACTGTACCATCCACGGAGTTTTGCAATAAGCTTCAGGTATTGAAGGGATGTTTGGTTTTTCTGACTTGTGCTTTGCAACATATTGTCTGGTTTATATTTCGTATGTTTTTGCAGTACTGTTAATAGCAGTTTTGCAAATACCCTGACAAAGTTTTTACTATGAAGAAAACCTTCCTAAGATTTACGGTGACATAAAGAAAGCCTTGCTAGGATTTCACTGAAAAGATAATATACAAATGAGATTGTCAGTGAAAAATAAAACAGTTTGCTCACATTTACCAAGATAAACTTGACAGTAAACCAATTTTCTGAATTAATTCCCTGCATGATCAAAATGTATCATGCTCCTTGTGCTGGAACTACGCAACAAGAGCTGAGCAGCCTTTCATAAGGATGCTATGTGGTGTGGGTTTTTTGTTTGTTTAGGGGTTTTTTTAGCTTTTTTGTTCACTTTTGTTTTAATTTGCTCTGGGCTGGGCTGGGCACATCATGGTGATGAGTAGGAGTTTGGGGGCAGGAGGGACAATCATGCCAAATCAGTTGCTGTAGACTTAAAATATTGGCTGGTGGGTGTGCACTCTCTTCAGGGAGCCAGGGGAAAGAAAGGCAGCATTTTCACTGATGGATGCCAGTGTTCGGAGCCCAGCAAACTGGGAACTCAGAAGGGGAAGTTTCTGCTCCATGTGGCAGTGTCCTGCAGGAGCAGTAAAAGGAAAAACTGGCTGTACAGGCAATGGGAAACACTTAAATGAAGAGCCCACATGGTGATGCTTACCCTGCTCTGCAGTGTGGCCATACCCAGAGGGCTCCCAGGACAGTGGCCAACTAGTTGTGGGGCTGAGGGTCAGATTCTTGCAGCCCTTTTGTCTGGTGGCACCTCTGAAGCAAGGCACTCCTGGCTGCCTAGGCTGTCCCCTACTAGGAGTCATGGGTTTTCTCTCCTTCATCTCTTGTTTTGTTGTGGATGAGCTCTGATAGAGACCTGGTTAATGCCATCCAGCTCGCTGTTACGTGAACAGGATGGTGCTGGATATGTGTTTTCTGGGTACCAGGAATTCATCTTTGCCTCCACCCAGAGGACAAGGAAATTTAAAAGCTTATTATGGGGTCATCTGTAACCATAACAGCTGGATGTAGTACAGGGCTTGCTGGAAAATGATGCCCCATATACTTGCCAGGCTTATTAAGTGAGTGTTTGCAGATACAAGAGGCAGAACCCAGCAGCTCTCCAGTGCTTGAATGGTAACATCTGGTGTGCATGACCCAGGAGCAGGACTGATGGGCAAACAGATCATGGGTGGTCACAACAGGGCACCCAGCATTATGATGAGGTATCGAGAACATCACCAAAACATCTCTCAGCCCAGCCACGGTCACACAGCTGTTCCCAACGACTGAAGTCACCCAAATGTAAAATAATGTCTAAGCAGAGTGGAGCATACATAACCTCTAGAGCAACTCCTAAATTTATTCTGTAGATGCAAATCTTTTTATTTAGTTGCAACTGGGTTCATACCACCCTAGAGACTGCTCTAAGAGAGGAGTAAATCTGACCCGGGCATATGAGAAGCCAGCTGCCACAAAGAACTACTTGTCATATTGCTCTTTAGTTGGCATAAATGAGCACGTCTGAAGCCAGTAGAACTGTGCTGATTTACATCTGCTATATAATTCGACATGAGGAAAATTCAGTGGGAGTAAAGAGCCTTACTGTTGCTTAATTTAGCTTGCCTCTCCCAGTAATAATGCTGATAGCAAAGCAATACTGATGAAGTATAGGCTACCAGGGGCTATTTGCACTCCCATGCCAAGTACAGAAAACTGGAAGAGCAAAATGGAGGGGAAGAAAAATCCTCTATTTGCTTCTGCCAGCTAACTGTTAGCAGAGGACAGGAATGAACCGCCTCCTTTCCTTACGGCACTGCTCAATGAGCAAAAAAATATTTATAAGCCTGGAGGTTCACTTTCCCTGACGTATGAGTCCAGATATTGCCAGCCAGACTTTAGGGTCTACAGAGAACTGTCTTCTCCTAACAGGATTTATAAAATGGGATTAAATACAGTTTTATCAATGAGTGAATAAACGGAAGGCGTATTAAATAGAAAATCCCTACCCAAAGAAGCAAATGTAAGAGTTTTACACCATTAAAATTCCTGTACTAGACTCCATTAAGATGTTGACTAATTTGTAGGATACATTATCTCTTCCTTTAAGCTCTCCTCCTGTGTGACAAGTCTCCTGGTATCAGTCATGATAATACGCCTTATAGCTCCTTTTCCTGAGAAATTAAGGCAATAAAAGCATAAGGAGTGTTCGCCACAATTCAGTTATCATGTAATGACTGCTTTCCACTTCCCTGTTGATTTTAAAGACTCAGCCCCTGATGCTTCTGCCTGTGGCAATGACTTGAGCAGCCCAAAGCAGGCACAGACCCCTGTTCATCCCTGGGGAAAATGGGTGAATAGCCCTGAGACAGAGTTTAGATGAGAACTAGTTAGACAATTTTGGTAGGAAGTGCTTGCTTTTGGTGAAAATTTTAAAACTGATAAGTATCAGCTGAAGACATAAGTACTTTCTGATGGTCCCCTAGTAGCAAGATGCTTCTGCTGCCTCAGCATCCCAGTTTGCTCCCTGGGCAGTCCAGCACAGCTACAGCAGTCCCATGGCCTGGAGGAGGGAGGCAAAGCTTTTTGCTCAGCAGCTCTTCCTCGTGTACCGCCAGAAACATGGAGCATGTGAACCAATGGAGTAACAGTTCCCGTAACACATCTGCTGTCATGTTTCCAGCTGGGCTCTGCAGGAAAATCAGATTTTCAGCTAAAATTATTCAAATTGTAATTTAGGCTCTAAGGAGTCTTTTACTACCCCCAAAAATTATGCTTATCCCAGACTTGGTTTTGTGTTGAGAAACAGCTTCAATATCAAGTTTAAAGCACTGCCTAGTCTAGATTGCGGTGAGGATTTTTAGGAAAACTAATCAGCAAATTTTCTGCTTGCTCAAGCATCTGTGGATAGTGAAAAATATCACCAAGCTGGCCCTTTGTTTAAAACTCTAAACCTGACCGATTTGTTTTCTCATTCTTTAGCCCATGTGAATCCATTCTTGACTCATAGCTCAAAATTATGCAGTCTTTTCTGTTTCTGCCAAGGGATTGATTTATTATGATTTTGCTTTACTCTTGGGAAAGTTACAAGCTCCTCAGAAAAGAACAGGCTGCCCAGATTAGGTCTCCTGGGGAAAAAAGAATCATATTCAAAATGTAGATTTCAACAATTCATTATGTCTGCATAGAGTTAAAATCTTGCCTGTCATATACAGAACATATTTCTTTAAAATACCCAAATAAAGCAGAATCATCTTGGGCCATGAACTCTGTATTTTGTTAAAAGAAATAAAGGAATGACTAGATAGTCCTATGACACTGAGTAGAAGCAGAGTTTATAGCTGTGTGAATAATGACATGCCCAAGCCATCAATATTTCATTAGACCACAGTATCACAATGCAGACACCTGCATTTTTCCTAAGGAATTACTTAATTTCTTATTCTTTTCTAAAGATAAAGCCAAGTGGGCTTTACACACAAATTCCGATTTCAGCCCCCTTTTCAATAATACTAACTTCAAAATGCCTACTGACATTGCAAGATCACGCAAGCTCATGTCTTGCACTTCAAGCTTTAAAATGGAGCCTCCTCTGCTTTATCACCATACTGTTTCATTAACATCAAACCTTTTAGCCAAATGCTGGCTGTTCACATAAAATATGGTCATGCAAGTTACAATGACTTTAAAAAAAAGGGCATGGCAGAATTAAGATAGTCACACCACATGAGCTTTGCAGCATTAATTCTCAAATCTCTTATCCCTAATCCCAAGAACAAAATAACCAACTGCAGTAGGAAACAAAGAGCAATCTTTTTAGAGGAAGGAATTTACTATGTATCTAATTCAAGAATATATTTTCAGAACAATAAAAATGGGATATTTTTGAGCACTAGAAATCCAGAGGGAAAAAATGTACTAAATGCTGGTTGAAAATCAAAGCATGCCAGAAAAAAACAGATGGATGTTAGGACCCATTGTAATAAGGAAAAAAATGTTCTAAAATGTTAGCGATTTCTGCTTTCTGCACAGCATTGTGAGAAGACACTTGCTTCTCCAAAAGTGATAATATTGAACTAAAAGCTGATTGCACAAAGCTAAAGAGATCACAATTCACAGTTCAAGGTCAATCTATGAATGACTTGAATAAATGGTACCACGAAAATCAATCTGAGCTGAACAGATATGCTTGCTATGTATAGGCATTATTGTGCCTGGTTTGTTTTAAAATCTCCTCTCTCTATAGTAATGTGGTTTTGTGTCTGTGAACAAACATACAGCAATGAGGCCTTACAGATGCATTTCTGAAGGAAAGATCTAGATGCTAAACCTTAGAAACACTATGTGCATTACTCCTCATAGTAAGTTGCCTTTTTCTGGCTAAATACAACAGTCTTTTCCTCCAAACACTAGTCTTTGGAGGCTTCTCCTGCCACCTTCTGCACTTAACCCAGTTTTGAGGTGTAACCTTGTATTTGGAAGAACTGTAGGAGACCAGATTACCATTAATATATCTGCAGAGGCATGCACAACCTGCTGCTGCTGAAGGGATTCCTGGACTATCCTATGGACCGTTCTGCCAAACAGACCTGAAGCAGGGGCCCAGACCCCTTCAGCTCTGTCTCCCAACCAAGCCAGTTGTGACTGGAACTGTGACACCATCCCCTGGTGCTTTTAGCAAGTTGGATTAAATGAATTTTGGGTATCCATCTAGTCTCCAGCACATGACTACTTTTTACCATAAAAGTTACTCTCTTAAAAGCAGAGCCATCTCCAAGCAAGAACCAGAATAGTGAAGCCTCCTTCCCTCTTGACATGGCTTCTGTTGCTCGAGGAAGCTTGGATGGTTGAGCATGGTTTGATATAGGAGTAAAGCAGTTATTCCTGTGGCTATATGGTGACATTGGGATGGAAAGAGGAAGCAATGCTTTAGGTGGGAAGAAGGCCTGTGGGGCCATGGAAGAAACCACAGAGGGAGGCTGAGGGATGACAATGGGAGCAGAAAACCACTCTCTAAACCACCTACAATCCTCTAATGATCTTTCCCAGCACTCCTTTCCTCTAAGGATTCTCTTCTGAGAAATCTGCTCCCAGAGACATTAAATTTTGACTGCACTGAGAAACAGTTGCTGGCTCCAATGAAGGGTTAAGGGCTGAAGCACATAATGGAGGAACCATCTTCCCCATATTTAGCTAGTATGAAGCTCACACCTCCTGATGAGCCTTTGTGGACCACAGTGACTATGTGGTGATTATAAATGGACAGCAGCACCCTATCTTTTCATTCACATATGCACTAACACAACTGTAATCCTAAAATATCAAGCCAGGCACATTTAAAACACATACAGAAACAAACCAATTTTGGCTGGCGGTCCAAATAATCTGTGACCATCATGGCAAGCCTCAGTCTAAAATATAAAAAGCTGTTGGTTTTAATGATGGAAACTTGGGCAGTGAGCTTCACCAGCTTACAGGTGGCAAGCTCAACACCTGAAAGTCTCCTCTATTACTGCAGCAACTACAGACCGCACAAAGAATGGAAAGAGAGGAACTGTGTATATCCCATGACTTTGTTAGTTTATTACAGACCATTTTACCAGTGCAGAAATCAAATTCATGTCCAAATAGGCACACTACATTGGTAATGTCGATCAAAGCAACATATCCACTTTTTGAGAAATTAATCAAAAGCTACAATACTCAGTGACTTGGAACAGCAAGAATACAGGAATTTCAAATAAATGCTTTTACAACAGAAGTTGGCAGTGTTAGTAATTCAAAACCACAATAATTCAGTTTATAGGAGAACAGATGCATTGGAAATAGCATGGTACCCACACTTTGTCTTGTTACTGAAGTAGAAAATTCCTGGAAGTGAACAAATTTGAGAGTTTTAAGAGTGATTAACTATTTTTTACCAGAGGGATTTCGGATCTCCCAGATTGTAAAGGCAGATGATAAACAGCAATGACTTACTGCAAAGGGCTGTGACCTAAAACGTTCACTTGAAGATTAAGACTTAGGGCTGGGTGAAATGTTTATGATAAACAGTAAAACTGCCAAAAAAATGAGTTCCAGCAGGTCAGAAACTATCTGCAATTTGAGGTCAAACTTAATGAACAGTTTCAGCTGAGAAAACAATTCACTAGATATACTTATCTTAAAAAAAAGTTTAAAAAAGCATTAAAAAATACATTGGATAAAATATTTGGTTCTGACCTGAAATGCTAGTTTTCAGTTTGTAATAAAAAATAGCTCCTCGATTTGCTATTTTTATTCAGTTTTCCCCACCCCACTTTTTAATTATTTTGTTCCATTTGAGTACCAAATGCAAAAAATCCCTTATTCAGCCAACTCCAGTAGACACAACTCTTCTTGCAGTAACTGCTATGGTAATTACAAGCACAAATCTACTGAAGCAGGCTGCAAGGAGAGCTCTCACCAGCAGCCACCTTACCAGCTGCAGCACAGATGTCCTGGTCATTCCCAGCCAATTAATGGCCACATTTGGACCTGTGGGACCTGCTGATCAGACTGGGTCCTTGCACATGCTCTACAATGATGATTCTTTTGCATCTGCATCACTGCTTGTGAATTCAGTTCTTACCTTTCTAGAGATTGGCATGTTTCACCACTCTACTGAATAAATTCCCATCTTGTTCAAGAACACAACCTGTCCTCTTCTAAATGATGTGTATTTAACACCTTCACTGCCAGTGCCTACTTCTGCCTCTATGCACTGGCAAAACCTAGAAATACTTTCTTTTGAATCGTAGCATCCGATGGCACATCAGTGAAAACATGCTACACCAGAGACAGAAAATACCAAGAACGGCTAGTTTAAAAATAAAGGTGACATTATTCAGCTGGTTACAATTTTTTAAAAAACAAACCCATACCTTAGGGAACTGCACAGTTGTTATTTTGACAAGATATTAGACATTATTTGCTCACAATTATATCATCACCTTTAGGTTTCAATCTAGTGGCCTAAAAGCATAAGAAGATATTTTTTCTTTGGGAGAATTCTTGTCCTATCTACATTTCCTTCTCTCAAAGTTACTGAGACACACATAATTACCGGGATGCTAAATTTGGACCATAAAGTGATAATCCTTTTTTATTTTTTTTGTTGCTTCATAAGTATTTCCACAGCAAAACAAATGGAATGTTACAAAGAGGCTTATTACATCGAATAAGGAATTAGCAGCAGGTATCAATAATCTCCAAAGTAACAAAGATCCTATTTCCAGGCAAATACTCTTAACTTCAAAATAAACAAAAATAACCAACCCATGAAACAAAACGCCTCCAGAGGGACATACAAACCCTACGTGGTATGCTGAACAGGCTGAAGCCTTTCTCTTTGTCTTCTGCATAGAGTGACATCAGCCTTTTCCATTTTATCCCTGAAGTTTTGAGGTCTCAGTTCAACATCTACTGAAGTTTCTCCACTCCTACTTAGTTTTCCAACTAATATCAGGTGCCTGTACTCTCGCCTGCACATCCCTCAGCTCCCCCTGACACTTTATCAATGTAAAAACCTGCTTCATTATCACAATCTAGCTGCTGAGGGAGACCAGTAGCTTTTTCATTATTTTTTCCCTTAATTAGAGCTGATGTTGAACTAAGGAGGGGGAAGGAATGCCCAACGACATCTTCCATATTCTGTATTCAAGATCAGGGAGAAACCTGTTCCTGGACCTGAAGAGTCATTTCTCCTTTACACTTCAGACACTTCACTTCTTAAATCCCATTGGGACAGCATTGTAGATGTCTCCCCTGTGACATTTCAAATGAGGGTGCTATTAAAACCCATATTTTTGCACTTGTTTGCCCTCAAAAGAAAGACTGCCTTAAATTGGTGGTTGTTTTTTGAGCTTCTTACTGGTCTGAATAGTTTATGTAGCTGGCATTCAGGCAGAGAGGCTGAAGAAAGTTAATATTTTAAATATTTTGTATGCAAGATGAGCAAAGTTTGTTTGTTCATGGCTGCTGACGTGCCACAGCAGAAGCCTGGATTTCCCTGAGGGCATGCTCAGATGCCAGGACTGAAATACCTCTGTCCTGGGCTTTCAGTGCCCTGCTTTTGTGGCATCCGCTTGTTTTCTCCATATCCAGCTGCATTGCAGGAAAGGAGAGGGGGCTTGGAGAGAGGTAGCAGAGGGAATCAGCACAGTCACCCTGACAAAATCTCTCCTGAACGTGTATCAATGTGTTTGTAAAACTGGAAACTGCACCTACTGCTATGAGAGGCTGCAGATTGGCACTAAAATGTGCTGGGATGGCCTGGGTGATCAGATACAGGGCCTGCTTCCCAGCTTTTCTCAACCTCATGATTAGTTCAAAACATGCAATTTCTCATGCATCAGCATTGAGCTGAAGTAAAAGAATGCACTCTCTCAGTGCCTCCTTCCAGCCCCCACCACATGGACTTTACAAGCACACTGAATTTACATCTGTACCTTACAGTTTATTGGGCCTTAAGCCCACTCTCATGACTGGAGATTACCTGGTGCTAATAACAACTTTGCACCTGCTTGACAGCAGTGGTGCTCTGCTGAGCCCAGCTAATGAATGTCAGCTGCTAGGGAAGAGGGGGGAAAAACATCTCACAACTACTACAGCTTTTCAAACTCCTATGAGCAGTAGTTTTGGCAAAATGTGCATCAAATACATGCTTCCATCCTATTTTTACTAGGACCATTATAACATTGCTGTCCTCTGCACTACTGGAGATCATTGGTGTTGTATACCTACCAGAGAGCACCCTTGCAGACCATCTGGGATGTTTCTGAGAGGAGCAAGCTCCTGATTCCACAAACTGAGAAAGAACAATAAAATGCTGTTTAATGTCTCTGGATCCACCCAGAGACAGAAAGTTTTGAAGGCAGATATTAAGGTTCTGCTTCGGAGAGCTAGAAAAGGAGAAAAGAGCTATACAAAGGAGCAAGGATTTAAAAAAAACTCTGGGAAGTGAAACTGGGACTTTGGTGGGGTTTTTTTTTTTGGGTTTTGTTTTGGTTTCTTTTTTGCTATGGCAGAGGTAGACTGAGGGGATGGGGAGATGCAGGCTGAGAGAAATGTTTGTTGAGGGAAGTGGGGCATCTGGAGTTGATTTCCATGTGAATACACTGAGAGTTCTTGTTTAGAAACCAAGTCCTGGTAATTTTTTCCATGGAGTGAAGCGCAATGGCTTTGGTCTCAAGGCCTAACCCCATACTCTCTAGGAACTGAAGTGAGCTAGAGACTTTTATGGTCTACATGTCACAGGCAAGCATTTGTCAAGGCTTGTGACCTAGCTAAATTGTCTGTACTGGCACAACCATTGTGCAATAACCCAAAGCAGGAGAAGTTTGTCAAGTATTGTATCAGAATAGCTTTATGAGACACATTCACAATAAGCTTAGACTGGGGTGAGTGGAAGGAGTCAGGACTTGGGAAAGTCTGAGACAGAACTTGGCTACTCTGCACTGCCAAAGGCGCGCACACAAAAAAACCCAGCTAACAGCATTGTGCACTTCAAAATGCCAAGATGTTGCTAATACACAAAGACTTTGTCAGCTCTTTTGATACCTTGTGCTGTCACAGAATGGTGGAGGTTGGCAGGGATCTTTGAGGGTCGTCTGGTCCAAGCCCCCTGCTCAAGCAGGGCTACCTAGAGCCAGGACTGTCCAAATGGCTTTTGAATATCTCCAAGGAGGGAGACTCCACAACCTCCCTAGGCAACTTATGCCAGTCATGGTCACTTGCACAGTAAAAAATAATGTTTCCTGATGTTCAGACAGTACTTCCTGTGTTTCAGTTTGTGCCTGCTGCCTCTGGTCTTGCCACTAGGCACCACTGAAAAGAGTTCTGCCCCCTTTACACACTTACTCCCTTCAGGTATTTATACACATTGATAAGATACCCCCCGCCAAAGCCTTCTCTTTTTCAGGCTGAACAGTCCCAGCTCTCTCATCCTTTTCTCATAGGACAGTTGCTCCAGTCCCTTTGCCATCTTTGTGGCCCTTTGCTGGACTCTTTCCTATATGCCCATATCTCTCTGGTACAGAGGAGTCCAGAACTGGACACAGCACTGTAGGTGTGGCCTCACCAGTGCTGAGCAGAGAGGAAAGATCACCTCCCTTGAACTGCTGGCAATAGCTTTTCTAATGCAGCCTGGGATACCATTAGCCCTTTTCTCCCCGCCAAGGCATGTTGCTGGCTCGTGTTCAACTTGGTGTCCATCAGGACCCCCGGATCCTTTTCTGTCAAGCTGCTTTACAGCTGATTTGCCCCCAGCATATACTGGTGCTTGGGGTTATTCCTTCCCAGGTGCAGGACTTGGCACTTGCCTTTGTTGAATTCCATGAGATTTCTGTCAGCCAATTTCTCCAGCTTGTCAAGGTCCCTCTGGATGGTGGCATGATCCTCTGGTGCATGAGCCACTCCTCACCGTTTTCGGTATCAGCAAGTTTGCTGAGGGTATTCTGCTAATTCCTGGCCTCCAACTAGGCTTCGTGCCACTGATCACTATCCTCTGGGCCCAGCCATTCAGACAATTTTCAATCCATCTGTCCATCCAGGCCATAGTCCAACAACTTTACTGTGAGGATCTTATGGGAGATAATGTTGAAAGTCTTACTGAAATCTACATAGACACTATCTACTGCTCACTCCCTGTCTACCAGGCCAGTTATTTCACTGTAGCAGTTCATCATGTTGATCAAGCATGACTTCCCCTTGTGAATTCATTTTGACTACCTCTGATGACTTTCTTGTTCCTTGCGTGCCTCGATGTGGTTTCTAAGATTAGCTGCTCCATCACTTTTCTAGTGATCAAGGTGAGGCTGACTAGCCTGTAATTCCCTGAGTGCTCCTTCTTGAATATATAGAAGTGACATTTGCTTTCCTCCAGTCTTTGGGCAATTCTCCCAGTTGCCATGTTAGATCAAAGAAACATTAAAGAAAATAAAGATGGCAGTAAATCTTTACTACTGCTGGGTCAATTTCATCCTTTCAGATACTCTTTTATGCTGAATAGTGAGGCAGCATAGTTCTCTCTTGAAGATTTTAACAGGTGCCCTAATTGTTAAAATGTGACATGTCTAGTGACAAATGCACAGAACTGAGAGAAAGGCAAGGTACAGTGATGGGCAGGTGAGAGAATCAAATCTGAGGCAACCAAGTGCACAATGATCAGAGAGAATGCTGAGACAAGTGAACTGTGATATGCAGCATTCCCCCACTGATGCCTTGCATTTCTCCATCATTCTCTTTATATCTGCTCCTAAATCATTTTGATTCAGGCCAAGTGCTGTACAGTATCTTGAACCGGGGCTGGGGTGAGGTGAGGGAGGGCTACTAGCACTACTGAAATACGAGGATAAATAAGACAGAAAAAGACTCTGAAGAGAAGAATTAGTCAAGAGAAAGCAGAATAAAACTACTTCCCAAAAATGTGTCACGTGTGGTGGGTTTCAGAGGCACAAATCACATATTTTCACTGCTGCAGAGCTTCTTTTCATCTGTCATGTTACATTAGGAAACATGATGGAACCCTTAACTCACTGGAATTAAACAATGCTGTGTAAAATGTTGGCAGCTCTTCTAACTGCAGTGCAGTATTATACTTTCTTTGCTAGTCTGAGAGGGAAGATGAAATGGATGGTGGAGTATCACAGAACTATGATGTCTGCAATTGCCCAGGTCTCTCTTGTCTCAGAATATCATCATAGAATCATAGAATAGTTTTGGCTGGAAGGGACTTTTAAAGGTCATCTAGTCCAACTCCTCTGCATCTTCAACTAGATCAGGCTGCTCAGAGCCCTGTCCAACCCGAACTTGAATGTTTCCAGGGATGTGGCATTTACCACATCTCTGGGCAACTTGTTCCAATGTTTCATAGCCCTCATTGCAAAAAAATTCTTCTTTATATCTAGTCTGAATCTATCATCTTTTGGTTTAAAACGATTATCCTTTGTCCTACTGCTTCAGGCCTTATAGGTCTGTCTAAATGACGGAAGGGTTAATGGTTCTGGCCCAGTCCAAGGGTGAAGAACACCAGACAATTACACTCAGTTGTTAACTCAGTAAAGAGAAGGGAAGGAGTCTCTGGAGCTGCTCTGGTCCTGGGACATCAGCTACTGTGTCTCCTGAAATGCAGCAGAGGGAGGTTTTGAGATCAGCTGGAGAATGCCCTGATGGAGAGATTCAAGAAGGCATCAAACTCCTGTCAGGGAAGTTGTTCCCCACTTCAAGACTAACGTGCAGCTGCAGTGCATTGAGCCTACCTGTAAACCTGACTGCAGACAAATCCATTTCTGACAGAGGTGCTGCCTGCCCTCTTTCTTTTACACAGCTGAAACCTGGATACTGGGGCAGGGAACTACTTGCACTGGAACAGAGAGTCCCCTAAGAAAGCCTGGGACCATAGGCCAGGTTCTCCGACTTCCCCATGCAGCCAAACAGGCCAAAGGAGCTCGTTGTTCATGCTATTCATGAGCTTAGCTGGAGGTGGGCCAGCTGACAGGGCCGTGAAAAGGCCTTCATGGCAAATGGCCAGGGACCTTTTCCTGTAGCTTCTGTGAAGGCCTCCTGAGGACAGTATTTACTTGCAGTTTACATCTCCCTGTGTACTGTCACAGGGCTTGGGTGCAACCAAGCTGTCATCTGCCATACCACCAGCTCCTCCAAATGCTGCCATCCACCATCTCACCAGGTGTCTGAGCATGTGCAGGAGAAGGGGCCCTGGCCCTGGCACTGTTCCTGTTCCACACTGAAGGAGCAGACTGGCGCCTTTGCAGCCCCCACTGTTTGAGATCAGGGTCTCTTGGTTGCAAGGCTAGCTTTTAAATCAAAGCCAGTTGATTGCAGGAAGGCAGGAAGATGGTTTCTGCTTTGATTACTGCAACAAAGGAAATTGTGAAGACTTTTCCAGCACACTGAAAAACTCAGATTCTGCAAGATAACTAGTCCAGCTTGATGTTATAGATGCTTGCTCATTTAGCAAATACAATATATTGAATGCTTATTTTGTTAATTACTCATTACCTGTTAGTGTTGTTGCCTCCTGAATTCAGAGATGTCAGTGAAGAACCAGATTACTGTATTTACCTTGGTGCTAACATGCTTTTCCTGTAGTTTGCTGGTTTGAAATTATTTATCATCAGAAAGGCAAGCAATGAATATTACAGGCTGTATACTTAGAGACACACTGACGTGGTCTACTGCACATAAGAACACTTTCTCTTCACTAATTTTAACATAAAAGGCAATTTTACATGGTCTGAGGCTAAGGACTTAGTTTAATCCCCACATATGGTCTGTGCAGTGCTTATGAATCCCAGTGCACTGAAATATGAGTGTAATTCTCATCCGCATTTGCTTCTAGAAGACCAGTTGCAACTTTTCTGCATGTATGCAAAAAAAGTCCCTGTTCATCTCTAAGTGATTCTTGTGTTAGCACTATGTCTTAGGGAAAACATGCAAAATTCCAACCTTACTAATTGTATCAGGTATAATGGTAAGTATTATTTGCTTTCTTGGTACATTTGTCCCTATATAAATGGTACATTTAGTCCTACTTAAAACAAACATATAAACCATTAAATCCTATTTACTGCAAACTCTTCAAAAAGTCACCTCTGTTTACTCACATACAATAACCTATATATGAAACTCTTGCATTTCTGGACATAGATGACCATGCATACAAGACAAACTTCTCTAGCAGTCCTGCTTGTGCTCACACTAATAGTCACAGTGCAGGTATATGAGCATATATGTAATTAAAAGCTGATTTGAGTTAGAATTTAATAAAAAGGGTTTTATATGTCTGACTCCTTTATGAGGATTACCCATGTTAATCTCCTGCATGTGTGTTGCCAAATAGGCCATAATAAACCAAAGAGCGGAGGAAAAAAAAGGCAAACTAACTTCTGGTCTCCCAGAAGTTAATAATCTCGGTTCATATTTTGCTCAAAAAGGAATTTCTTGTTTTACAATCATCAGCCTATAAAGCGAAATTTATGTCTGTCAGTCTGTTTCTTTTATGTACTTGTACTGCCATCTGATTTGTTTCCTTTATGGAAATTACAAGGTCAACCAAACTGAGCAACTGTTGTGATTGTTATTAACTCCCCACAATCAGCAGACACAAAACATCAAGATTTATGGTTAGATTTTTCAAGGTGGAAATTTATGAGCTAGTTCTTAATGTTAAGACAGCTAAGTCTGTAAGCATTAACCAGCAAAAGAAAAAAAAAAACCCACCACATTTGATTTCTTCTTTTAAAGCCAGAATATAATATTTTGAATCAGGTACTTCCTTGCTTGCGTTTGTTTCATCTGTTTTTATGAATATTTGGCATTCTTTTACTCAAAAGAGAGCACTGCATGGATGCCACATAGCCTCTTGTTTACTGGAGAAATAAAAGACTCTACTACCAACATATGTTATTTCATTACTGCCACAAGCTTGCATTATATCACCATGAATTATTTTGCCCTGCAGAGAATGTGGCTTCCTCTGAGGTAAAAGCTGACAGTGGTTTGACAACTAAAAGCAACACTGCAATCAATTCAGAGCAGGAAATGAAGGATACCACACCCTGCTGAAACTGCAAAGAAAACTAAGGTAGACTAAATAACATCTGTCTCAGCTGTGTTGGCAGCCCGAGTTAGACCTCAAATGCAGGCTGTGTCAGGGGGCTGAAGAGGATGGGAAGCGTGAAGGGAAAATTGTAACCCCATAATGTATTCTGCCTCAGCTTCTGCACGGAAAGGATGGGGCAAACAGATGTTGCAACGACAGCATGGAGTGGCTTGCACTGCTTCCATGAGAGCAGGCAATGGGAGCAGTGACAGACCCCAGGAATAACAAATACCTTCCTGGGCTGGCAACATCTCTGATTAAGATGAACTTTTGACATGGAGAAAACACTTTCCACTTCATCAGTGGCCACATGGGTGCCTCTGGGAAGACCTTACCCTCAAATGCTGCTTCCTGCTGCCCGTTGCCTACCATTAAGAGCCTCTCCTCAGCACAATATTCCTCCTCCTTTATAGTAACAGAAATAGATTGTCTCTGCACATTTGGAGCCCTACCTTCTAACACAGAGAGACACATCTGCCCAAGGACAACTACATCCACTCTTGAGGCCTTTGCTTTCATACATAGTAAAACATCTGCTAGTTGAGTGAAACTGGTGGTGGCACAGATTCATCCATCCTGAGGTAGAGCTGTGAGAGAGGAGAAGTCACACTGCCAGGGCCCATCCAGATCACAGGTCAAGGACACTGGTCATCCCACAGATGAAGGAGCACGTAGAGGTTACGTGTTTTGTGGTGACATTACCCACTGTCACCTCCCCTTTGCCTTGATTGCTCCATTGACCTTTTGCCATAGCAAATTACTCAGATGAAGCAAATTCATGCTGCTAGTTGCTGAGATTCATATCAGAACAATTGTAATAACATCATTCGTGATGTGAGATTTGGCGTTTTCTGTGATGAATGATGATGTTACCTATGAAAATTCCTAATATAAAGAGACAAGTCCAAACCATGCTCAGAAATGAGGATCATGGTCCTACTGAAACATCGAGTTAGATGTCTAAAGAGATCCTGAATACCTGTGTACTTTTTCAAAAGCACATAAACTTTGCTGTCAATGAGAGTTTGTCAACTAGTGGAATTTTCCAAAGATCATAGGTACATATGTACCTTTGGAGACCTCAACATACCTTAAATATATAAATATATATAAAAATAAAAATAATAATAGAAAATATATGTATATGTGTTGCTTTCAGTGGCTTGCCTGAGGTTGGAAAGCCTATGGAAGATGCAGCCTTCCCAGAGTGTTTTAACTACAAAGCCACCTTTCCGTTCAGTGCAACAGAGCTTGCCAGGACATCCATCACAGAAAACAGGGCTGACAAGGGCACTGAGAGCCAACCTCACCTGTAACCCTGCACAGAACTGAGGTCAGTTCTGCTCCAAGTATCTATTCCTGGCAGTTGAGCCCAGGTGTGTAATGAAAACTTGGTTTCAGCTTGTTGCTTATAGATAATCATCTGCTTTTGTTGTCTTCCTCCTGATTCCTTCCCCTGGGGTTCCTCACAAAAGTACAGTTTCCTTACAAAGCTCAACTAAAAGTGGGGGGGGAAATGCCAGTTTCCCTAGGTACCATCATGACTAAAACCCAGGCTCAGCCCTTCGTGGCTTTTTTCGGTCGCTCGCCATTCATGAATCTAGTGCTGTCGCATCGTCCCCCCTAATCCAGGATTTAGATGAGCTTGTTTACCACAATCCCATTTTCCGTGTGATTTATCCCCAGCACTCGACATGCAAAAGGGCAGGCTTCGCACACGCGTGCGCGTACACTGCTGTTGAGGATGAGCTCTTGCTTTAGGCACTTGCTTTCCTCTCATTAGTGGAAGCTAACAATAAGTGTGAGAATTGCAGACGTCAGAGGTAATTAGGAAGAAATTATTAAACGTTACCCAACAAAACAAGGTCTGTGAATAAAGCTTAATCCTGCTGTCTGCCCACTCTTTTTATCCCTAAATGACTCAGAGATGGGGAGGGCACAAAATACTCTCCACAGCACTGGATGGGGAACAGCCATGAGGAGATTCGGCCATGCTCAACAGGGGCCATCTTGCTGCCAACCTCTGGCTGAATAAACCCTCCCCTCTACAGGACTGCAATGCTGTTTAAATAATTGACCATTTCAAAAATCTAAATCTCCTCACAGCCTATTTTTTTAGTAAATAGAAACGATCACTTCAGACTATTCAGTCCCCTCATGCCTCTGAAGGAACTGCTGTGCATTTTAATGACTGTGCAGGCCTTGCTGACTGACCCTTCCTCAGCTGTGGTAGTATCTCTGTCACCTTCATGGTGATGCCAAAAACGCAATCCTTTTCCCAAACTGTCCAATTTTTCTACTCTTCTTTCTGGTTTATGTCTCTCCTTCTGTTTACAAACGTACTCTATTCCTCGTTCTCCTGAGTACTCTCTCTCATGCAGAGGGACACACGGACAACTAGCACCCAATGTGAACATGTCCAAAAACCTCACAGCAGCTGCATGACATTTTAAAAATCAATGGCAATTTTTTATACTTGTGGGAATTCACCAAGTTCATTTCATCACAGGATTTCTGTTTCTAGGCAGCATTTTTCAGCACAGCTGAGGAAGATGTAGTATTGATCAGGGAATGCATAGAGCAGATTACCTTTCTGATTGAGGCAGTAGGTGACCATCATTTGTCAAACCTGCTGCTCCATAACAAAGATTTATGACTTTTCATGCTATCTTTCTCAGTCACAGACATCTCTGTGCTATTTCCAAAGCATCAATGGGACTATAAACACATCTAGCATGTGTGCATGTCTGTATCTCACGCGTATGTATTTACAGCCATATGCTGTATGACACAGACAGTGTCTCTGTGATCACTTTTCATACTTCCTATCCTTTGCCTCGTGATACTTGCAATATATCATTTATATTGCTTCAGATAAAGATTTTCCACTTGCTGGTGTAAGGACAGCGTCCCATAAGGTATTGTAGCGAATAAATCTAGGGCCATACAAAAAAACCCAAAGCACCACTGTATATCTGACGAAGGACCTTGCTATTCATTCACTTCTTTAAAGCCAGCAGAATGTATACAGTGACACACTCACAGCATCCAGCCAAGCAACGAGATGTCCATCACTCACAGTCACAAGAGAGACAAATGGTAGTGTGTGGACACTGCAATAAGTTAGTCTCTTCTCTATTTGTTTCTAATTTAATTATTTTCTATTTAGTTATTTAGTTAATGTGCAAAGGACTGCTCCTCCACCTCATTTCTCTTTGCTTTCACACCGGACATGATCTTGGGTTAAATGTGACTCCTGCAACTGACAGCTTTTGGCAGCAGCACAGCACAAAATCTTATTGGGCTGCAAAGTCTTACTGGGTTGCCTGTGGCACCTGCCAGTGATGGGTAACAGTCCCATGACACGCACAGCTTACCTGTAGACAGCCTTCATATATCTCCCCTGCCTTGGGACCTGGAGCCAGGCTGCCCTGGGACCTGCAGCCAGCCTGCCTTCTGCCCCAAGGTCGGTAGGTGTGTGCTGCTGAGATAGACATGATGCTGACTAGTAATAATACTGCGACTATCAAGAAGTACCCCTAACATTGATTATCAGCAATGTGATTATGAGAATACTGGATTACCATAATTTTTGTATGATTAGATCATCCTACTCCAGCAGGCGGGAAAAGCCAGGATAGAAGTAATTCAGGGAAAACAGGTAAAGACACTGACATGCATTCCTGAAAAGCAGTGGGCCAAAATCTCTAATTGCTAATGAGCACCTTCACTAGAGTTGAGGGGTTAAGAAACTCAAAGAAGATTTGAGTGCTTTAGAAAGCCTCTCTCACAGGATGTGTGGCAGAGCAGCCGTAGTCTAAAGTTACGCATTTTCTCAAGGTATGGGAGAGACTTTGTGAAAGACATGCAAAGAAACCAGGTCTTCCCAGTTCCAGGGCGTGCAAAGTGCTCAGGAAAGTCTGGTGTAGTGTACAGCTACACAGAAATACACAGAAACATTTTCTCTAAAGGGCTCTTGTGCTTGCTAAATAATAATGTTGATCGAGGAAGTCTATGTGGTCTCTTATGACCACCACTATGATTTGTTGGTGAAACAGAAGTGCAAGAACTGGCAGTGAAGCACCTGTCTCAGTACCAGAGGACAGTCTCGCGGTCTCTGGGAGACATGTGGCTCTGCTGTGCATCAACCATCAGTGCTGGCCCTCCTCCTCACCTAGGGCTCCTGACAGGCTATGACTTTATCACCGACCCTGGGAGAACCTCCAAGCTCAGATCCAGAGCCTGTCTGAGTTCTTGCTTCAGTCATAGCCCAGATATGCCCCTCTCCTCTCACCATAATAGTCACTGAAAAGGTTCTCCTGTCCCCGCTCTAACCTGAATAACTGGGAGATCACTGCTTCCCAGCAGGTCCAACACAGCCAGAGGCAGGTAGAAGGTAGAAGTGTGTCTTTTCCCTCTGCCTGTTAACTTTCAGAGCTCTGTTTTTCCCCGTGATTTCTCCTGTCAGTCTTACACTCACTCATACGCACTTCTTGAGCAGCTGTGAAGCTGTGCAGGCACCAGAGGGATAAGATGGGAAAGGAGTCTGGGAGAAGCTGAGCAGGCAGGAAAAAAGAAAACTATATCCACTTAAAGATTTACTTAGTGTGGAAGGTCTGCATTACACAGTAGACATTAATGGCATTATAAGGGGTTTTAGCAGCCAAGAACATGGCCTCCAGCATGCATTTCCTCTCCCTAAGTCACATGTGGTTATGAATTGAAGTTCTGCATCTTAATTCACTGCTTGCTCCTTGCTTCATAGTAGGTATCACATTTTAGACTAGTCCATTCTGATTTGGTTAGAGGAGGAGGTCTTCAAATTAGTTGCTTTAATTGCTGTGTAAAGACTGCCCAGAAACAGTCTATGGCACAGTGGCGTATTCATGCAGTTGGAATTCACGTGAAGTGGGATCCTCTGCCTTTGCTATGATGCATTTTGCCATCTTGGGCAAAAAGCTCCGTTTTTGCTTGGATCTACACTTGCTGAGCCATAACACAGGACACACACCAGTGAAGCACTACATTCATGTGAAGTGCTTCTATGACAGACACAAAAGTCTTAATTTGTCTCATGGCTGAGCTAATATGCAGGTGTGTAGTGGGCCAGATCCTGCTTGTAAAATATGGTTTCTGCAGCCTCACCCCCACAGCTGGTCTGGTGTAAGTCAGGGCACTACTGTCCCTGCATGGCGACATGGTGAAATCTGCCCTGGAGTCTCTCTACCAGTTGGCGGAGGCAGTAATAAAGTCGTAACAATCTGAGGGTCGGAGGTTCCAATCTACACTTCAAGACGACAGGAACAAACAGTTCTGAGCCAAACTGATTCCTAGTGCAACTCGATTAAGGCTGGAGGAACTACACCTGGGGTGATTTTGGTCCCACACAATATGTCAGTGGTCAATCTCTCAATATGCATGGCTACAAGCATCTTTAAAAATGATGTTATCTTTATAGTACTAAATTTTGATCTGCCAAATGTGGCAGCCAATGAGTTCTTCCAAACGAAATACTGTGAGGATTATGCATAAATACTGAAGTATCCTAATCAGCCTCTTGGTGAAAATTGATTCATTACAGACAATAACTTTATGCTGAAGTTTTTATTCTGCATTTTTTACTTCTGTAAGTAGCATATGTGATTTCATTGGCTGGCTATTTTAAACCATAGAGAGCCATTGGTGGAACAGTACAATCCCTCTGAAATCCAAAATTACCATCCACAATTATAGTCTGCATCTAGCATCTTCTCTAAGGACTATAAATGCTTCACTGCTTTAATTTTGCTTGGCATTTGCATTATTGTGTGACAATTACTGAGCAATGGCAAAGGATAGATTCAGTAATGAAGTCTGGACAGTGAAGAAATACTGTCCAAATTGAAATATTCTCTCTATTTCAATCTAATATGCATCAGTCTGTGCACATGGATACATCACATTTAGATACAAAGCACTGGTAAGACAAGTACCTTCCTTTTTGCTGCTGAAACATCTGTGGCTTTTCACATATTAGAGATGAGGAAAGTTTTTTTCTCCTCATATTTGCTGATTGTTTTTAACTACTCAAAAGGATGAGATACTAAGTTGTAAATACTAGTAATGAAAAGGTCAGACTGGCAACTACATTATTGCAGATAAGGCTTGCAAAATTCTACCAATTTCAGGGATGTTACACTGGTATAAAATGAGAATGAGACAGCAGTGGCTCAGCTATTTTTTGAGCTCATATATACACAGTTTCAATTATTTGAACTATTTGTGATTGCTCCTAAGTCCTAGCTATATTAGAAGACAAGATCAAGCATTATAGCTCAGATCGAATGAGCAGAGATGCAATTGAGGAAACAAACGATGACATTGTGAGAATATGAGGCTTACACAGGAAGGGTTCTGGGTATTGCTAAGATTAGTGTCCCTTGTTAAAAAGTGATATGCTGAAGAAACATTCTTTAATGGGGAAAAGGCAGGTTTTGGAGGGGTGAGATATAAAATATTTATAATAAAAATCACCTGGGGCACAGGGAGCTGTGCAGAGCCAATGTTTGCAAATGACACTATCTACCTTCATCAGACAGAGCTCTAAAACTTCTGAGAGACCTAAGTAATTTAGGCAAATGGAAATGCTGCGGAAATGCTGTTCAATGTCATTGAAAGGTCAAGCAGTGCACCGTAGGATACACTAAGATACAAAAATTTCAACTCTTCACATGCTTCAAAAAGGTTCAAAATTAATCATATAAGCACTGGGACCTTGCTATCATGTGCTGCTCTTTGGGACCCTGAGCTTCATCTGTAGCTGCAGTCTAACAAGGTATTAGGCTGAATAAAGATTGGACTGAAAAATCACAGTACCAGCAACAGTGCATTGCCATCATGCATACTTTGGGCATCACTGCTGAGGCCCTTCAAGAAGAATACTGAAGAATCAGACAGGTATTAGAGTAGGCTAAGCATGATCCAGCACGAAGACTTTCAAAGACAGACTGGAAAGATGTGGTTAGTTTATACCAAAAGGTGATAAACAAGGCCATAAAAAAAGGAGTTAAAATGCTGAAAGTGGTATTTACCAGGAGCTCCTATTCTTCCTGCTTACACAACATGGTAGCAGTTTTCCTCACCTATTTCCCTCTATCCCAAAAAAACCCAACAAACTACAAGAAAATTCCCAACAACTGGCTGGTCTTCTCCTTGTGGTTTTCTTGGAGTCACAATGGAGGGTGACTAACAGCATTCGCCAGCTTTGCATACCACCAAGTTTATAACATAACAGTATTAAATTGATTACCGAAATCATGGCTGTAGCACAGGAGGTTCTTAAACACTTCTACCTGACCTGAGTTTACTAATTCTTGACATAAATCTTCCACATTTAATAGCCACCCCTCTATATCCATGCAATACAGAAAACCAGAACAGTTGGTGAGTAACACTGTTATGAAGAAGAAAGAGTCTAGACAGGGTAAATCTGTCCAACCTGACCCAACAAAAGCACATACTGAAGGACGTAAGTATTTTGAATCAGGAGAAGACACAGATAGTCATGGGAGACACGGTCAGAAGAGAAAGTTATACCTCTGCCCTTTGGCCAAACTAATAGCCTATCAAATGGCACCTGCAGCTACAGTCCAAAATGTTATCAAAGCTGAAGATTTCCCAATGGTGCACCAAAACCCACCAAATCCACATAGTTCATGCTGATACTTAACACAAAGAAAGATCACATAGGATATGCCATGAAAATGAAATAAGGCATTGTATAGGAAGTTATACTGCAGCAGAAATAATGTCTAGAGACTATTTTTCTCCACATGACTTTTCCTCTTGAACACTGTGAACAAACAGATCTTAAATGTTTACAGACTAA
The DNA here is from genome assembly GCF_000695765.1 of Mesitornis unicolor. Lineage (NCBI taxonomy): Eukaryota > Metazoa > Chordata > Aves > Mesitornithiformes > Mesitornithidae > Mesitornis > Mesitornis unicolor. The sequence continues at coordinate 48,937 of NW_010184996.1, read as the reverse complement.
GGATAAAAATTGCATCCCAACATGTATTTCCATAAGCAAGAGTTACAAAAATGTTTGTCTCCTACCTTGTTAACTTCGTCCCAATCTGCTGCCTGAGCTCAAGCCTCTCTTCATCAGTTTGCATGGGGAGGATGTTCTTTTCCTCCAGCTCTCGCTTGGAAGGCCTGTTGCTTAGTTTGATTGCTAAAGAATCCTTCCTGCAGACTTTCCTTGCCAGGGAGCCTGTGGGAGAGATGAGAGGCTCTGCCAAAGGAGGTGTCATCATTTCATTACAGCATGCAGCAGGCAAACAAGTGCTAGCCAAGGGAGGACACTAGGCTGTCATTTACACTGATATGGACTCTGGGAAAAGGGGCGTCAATTAACTTCACATGCTCAATTAACCTCAGTTCATATCATAATAAGGAAAAGTTGAATTTGGTAGGTGTACTGGAAAAAGAAATTAAAAAATGGCTCCGTAGAGGGGAGTTGAGAAGAAGGGGTTGTTTCAGAATTGCTAATGGCATCTGCAGCTTTCTCTAGCACAGTGTCTCTGAACCACATAATGGAATGAATAATTCAACCTCAGAATCCAGTCAGGCAGCAGAGCTACAGCATGTGGAAAGAGAGAGGTATCTCTCTCTCTTGCAATGTCATATCAAGACATCCAAGCTAACACTAGAAGGAATCAAAAGTCAGTCAGAAGTAGCACAGATCTCGATGTACATTCATTGACACTGCTTCTCAGACAGTGACAGTGGCAAAGACACTCTGAAAAACAGTGGCCTTTCATGGCTCAAGCTTGCTTTCCTAGGCTTGCCTCCAAAGCAGCTTGAGCAAAGAACACACAAGCCGACAGAGAGACACAAACCCATGAGAGAATTTGGGCTTTGGCAGGAGAGTGTGAGGTAGTGCAGTTCTGCTCTGTTTCTTAGTTTAGGAGCAAAGACTGCTTAATTTCACTTGCAGGGTAAGGGAGGATTCTGAGGAGATGAAATATGCCCATTTTAGAAACTTCTTTGTGTGTGTTTTAAGAAGGGTGTTGTTTGTTTGTACTGATCCCAGTTTTCCAATGAAAATGAATCCAAGGGCCTGAAACTGCAGCTTGACTTGCAGGATGACAAGCAGTTGTCACGCACGAAGTATGGTACCTTGTCTTCATGGGAGAGTCCTGTGATGCCACACTGAGGCAGGAGATGGGTTTCTCAGACAGGTCAGGAAGGGGCCACAGGTCCCTCTTCAGACTGTAATTGTGGTATAGCTATCAATTAACCACTCCTCTTCCTATCTGAGCCTGATTCTGTGATGATGACCTCTTTCAAAGTATGTGCAGACTTACAATTCCGACAGATGTAATAGTTACTACATATAAAAGCTCTGATTTTCTAGCAGTGGCACTTATTTAATCCTCCTGAAGTAACTATTGAGCTGATCTTGACTTAAGCCACAGACAGGGCTTCTCTACACCAGGCACACTTGGGAAAGTGAATCCAAAAGTCAATTTAGAAGTGAACTAATATAAGCCAAAACCTGTCATTTGAATTCTGTCTGAGAGCTACCCAGACAGGGATTCATGTGGATTAGGGAAATCACTACAAATTCATACTACTTGTTATTTTGAATTAATTTACCAAGTGTCCCCATGTAGTCACAGAATCACAGAATCACAGAATCACAGAACGTTAGGGATTGGAAGGGACCTCAAAAGATCATCTAGTCCAATCCCCCTGCCGGAGCAGGAACGCCTAGATGAGGTTGCACAGGAAGGCGTCCAGGCGGGTTTTGAATGTCTCCAGAGAAGGAGACTCCACAACCTCTCTGGGCAGCCTGGTCCTGTGCTCTGTCACCCTTACAGTTTTTCCTCATGTTCATTCATCTTGAACTTCCTGTGTTCCAGTTTGTGCCCATTGCCCCTTGTCCCATCACTAGGCACCACTGAAAAGAGTTTGTCCGCATGCTCTTGACACCTGCTCTTCAGATAAGCATTGATAAGATCTCCTCTGAGTCTTGTCTTCTCCAGGCTAGAAAGTCCCAGGTCTCTCAGCCTTGCCTCATGAGAGATGCTCCAGTTCCATCAACAACTCTGTAGCCCTCTGCTGTACTCTCTCCAGTAGTTTCATGTCTTTCTTGAACCGAGGATATCAGATCCGGACACAGTACTCTAGATGTGGCCTCACTAGGGCAGAGTAGAAGGGGAGGAGAACCTCTCTCGACCTACTCACCCCCCCCCTCCTGATACACCCCAGGATGCCATTGGCCTTCTTGGCCACAAGGACACACTTCTGGCTCATGGTTAACTTGTTGTCCACCTGGACACCGAGGTCCTTTTCCACAGAGCTGCTTACCAGCAGGTAACCTCCTAACCTGTGTTGGTGCATTCCTCCCTAGGTGCAGGACCCTACACTTGTCTTTGTTGAACTTACCTAATGGTAGTCAAGCCCTGAAAGATGCAAAAGCCACGGTCAAGAAAGAAAATTCATGAGCCGTGTGTTTCCCTCATGTACTTAAGAGTTCAGAGGAAAAATTAAATAAGAGAAGGAAAAAATGGAATGAGTCTTACTTGTAAATAATGAGTTATCATCTTCATCTTCCTCTTCCTCCTCTGCCTGTCTTGGGTAAAGGCAGGAAGAATCTTCATAGTCGGTTTCATGAGGCACATTTTCTTTATTGTCATCGCATTCGATCACAACAGTTGGCACTTGTCTCATGTCTGGAAGGCCCCCAGGTCCTGTTTTTGTAACACTGTCACTGGTGTGTAAACCAGAGCTGGTGGGAAAGAAAAACAAATAAATAAACTAAAGGAAACAACTGAATGGAAGACTGATTTGCTTCTCTCACTGCCTTTGGGAAAGTAGCATTCTTTCACCCCTTTTTGAGAAGAAACAAGAAAGATCTTCATGATAAGCAAGAAATCTAATGGGTTTAAGCTGAGTATACATTAAATTTAAGGTACAACACTTGCTAGGGAGAGGTAGGACAGCACTCAGGCAGAAATACTGGCAGCCAGGACTGAGAACAAAAGATCTGCACCAAATACAGTCTCAAGGCTTAGTGGGAATTGCACCAGCTACTCAGAGCAATACGCACGTCTTCAGTCCAGTGTCTGTGTCACCTCTCCACTGGTGTGCAGGCAGTAAGGAGAAAATGCCTCACCTGAATGCAAATGGTGGAGTAAGAGAGTGGGAGAGAGGGAGCAAAGTTATAGATTGTAGAGGAGGATTGTAGAAAGGCAGAAGGAAACTATGACTTGCACTCCTTGGGCAAGATGTTGATTGACTTGAGGGGCAGGAAGGGCACGACTGCCTGAAGAGAAGGGGACAGAGGATGTGAAGCCAGGCTTGGAGAAAAGAGACTTTGGGAGCTGGTGAGAATAACAAGGGAGGGAGCTAAAGGCTGGGAGGTTTCCTTGCTAATGGCACAGTTATGTGTTGTGGGTGATGCAGGGATGATATCACTTCTTCTGCTGTGGCTCCTCACTCCAGCCAGGTGCTGGAGATCAATCTGAGTTGGAGCTAACTCCATACTTCTTTTGTCACATTTCTACAGCTTACTAGGTTCAGACCTGTCGTCAGTACTGCTACCTTCTAGCTCTGTTTATGTGTTGATTTCAAAGCCCTTTACCAAGAAACATACGAATCACAGAATCATACAACGGTTTAGGTTGGAAAAGACCTTTACAGTCATTGAGTCCAATCGTTAACCTAACACTGCCAAGTCTACCAATAAACCATGTCCCTAAGCATCACATCTATCCATCTTTTAAATACCTCCAGGAACAGTGACTTCACCACTTCCAGGAGCAACTTGCTTGACAACCTTTTCGGTGGAGAAATTTTTCCTAATATCCAATACAAGAAGGCAAACAGGAACACGAGGAGGTGAAGAACAACATCAAACAAAAGATGAAAGGAAAAGTCAGGAACAGAACCAAGTTTCCCAATACATTTTTATCTAATAGCTCATGCTGCTTTTCTAATATGAAATGAGATTGAGGGACTAGCAGACAAAAAGGATGGCTGCTCAGGTTTATTTTTGAGTCAGCAGCAACCGCTCTCTCTCCCTCTTATCCCACCAGAGGAAACAGCTGTATAAAAGGTGGGGAACATTTTCACGTTGGATACTCTCTCTATGTCAAACTCACATTTTACTTTCCACAAGAACATAGGTGCAAAACCAGATGTGTTGGCCGAGTTGCACTTGAGGCACCGAAATTTGGGTTATACCTTACCCAAGTGCTGAGTAGCCTTAATTCCCTTGAATATTTTAGCCTATTCAGAATACCAGAGGCATTCAACACTTGAAAACAATGTTGTAATTCCTCTCTTTAAGTTATTTTTTTACTGAGTCAACTTGAAACATTTCTCTTTCTTCAAAGAAATAATTTTGTTGATTGCAACATTTACTATTGCAGACTAACCAACAATGAGATGCATAGCTTCACTGGATGCCTTGAAGAGAGACATTCCATTTCCTTAGTGATAGTCTATGATTTGTACCTCAAAATACGAAAGATTCATGAAGACCTGGCTTATGAATGTTTGTATTAGACTTCAATGAGTTCGATACAAAATTTTTTTTATCCTGGAAGTAGTTTCAGAATTTATTACCTGAATTCTTCTATTAACACATAAATGCACTACAGTCTTTAAAAACTTTCAACTAAGTTTTTATTTATTGATATGCTTTAATAATTTAAATTTTATTAACTTCATTTTTAAAATCTGTTTTCTTTGTAACCTATTTTTTGTGTAACTAATTTTTAAGAGGAAACATAGGAAATTAAAAAAACCTGGAATTAAATTTCCAAAAGAAACTAAAAATCTATGAAATTCTTTAATATTGCTTTAAAAAATAAAATAAATAAAAAAACTTCCAATGGTGAACACAACCACTGGATCAGTCAGGTAATTTTAAAACAATACATACGCAGAGGGTAAGTACAAGTCCCCTAAGTCCCTTCTGGAAGAACAAATGAAAGGAGCAAAAAGTAGTCCAGCATTCAGGACCATTTCGCTCTTCCCTTTTCTGTGAAGGATCCATGTAGGTTTCAGACACATCCTTATTGGCGTAGTAGGTGTCAAAGTGGTTCACCAGTTTAGGTTACCAAGCAGGTATCGGATGGCAACAAGATTTACAAACTACTGCAAAGGATCTTTATTTGAACCACTGATCTAGAAACAAGCAGCTTCTGATCTCATTGTAATTTTTCTGAATCATCCACTTTCTTGATAATACTACTTTCTATTTTAAGCCCCTATTTTTTTCTTTTTTGTGTTCTTCTTGATTAACATCAGCCCTTCCCACAGCATTTTGACTAAGTCAGCTCTCTAAGCAAAGCACTTATGAAATACATGCAGTACTGCAGTATACTTAAGAAAGACAAATCAAGGTCACTGGATATTTCCATTGTGCATAAATTCCTCTGAGTCATTAGCAAAAACCCCACATGGTCAGGTGGTCTACACCACAAAAAATTTAGCATTAATTACCAAAAAAAGCAGGCAGTTGTTACAGTCTATTTTAAACCAGCCTTTTTTGTTTTGCAGCAAAAATAGAGAACGAGTACTTGTTTTTAGAAGGTAAATCTCTCTTAACACATAAATTTGAATAAATCGTAGCTGACGAGCACTTGCAATTACTATTGAATCATCTTTAGGTGATCAAAACAGCAAAAAAGTTACACTGCTAGAGCTTACAGTGTTTCTAATGAGAAAAAATGCTAATGAAAAATAAGAACTTAAGCATATGAGTGACTCATGGTAAAGACAAAATCAAAAAAGAAAAAACCAAAATCCTTCCTGCAAAATCTAGTGGGGAAAAAAAGCGCATACTTCTCATGTGTCATCCCAGGCTCTTTGATTTTGGAATAAAGACTTACAATTTTATCAGCATGTTTTCAGATCCACAGTACACTCTTTTGTACTTATCAGTGAACAAACAAAAATCTGAAAAAACTTCAAACCGTTGTATATACATTTCTACAATATAAGCATATGTGTGAGAGACAGAGAGAGAAGGCAGAGCTATAAATATTAAGTGTTTCTATCCTTAGGCAATACTAAAGTTTAGACAAAGAGCAATTCTCTTGACAATTTTTATGGAAGACAAATGTTTTCTGACTCAAATACATTTTATAAGATTTACAAGACACTGGCAGGAATGTCTAATGCCTTCCATTTCATAAATCTACAGTCTGAAGCTGAACTGGGTGTCCCAGAGGAACTGGTCTCACACACTCTCTTTTTGGTCACAGTGATTTTTCACTGCTCTGCTACAGATGCAATCCTAGCCCAGAGTGAGATATTGCCACTTAACAGCTCTTTAGTCCATACGCTGAACAAACTGAGGCCTTGATTCAGCTGCTAGTGCACAAGAGCCCACAGAGTAATTAAAATTATTTGTCGTCTTACCAGACAGATTGAGAACCATACGGGCAAGGCAGAAAATAAGGCTATTTCAGATCATGAAGCTGCCTCTCTAAGTCAAAATTAAAGATATATTCCAGTGGCACAAGAGGGTTTCTAAAGCTTCTTTTACTGCTGTTTGTGATACATGGCTTTTGGGCACGGTCTTTCTTCTCCAATTCACTTCAGTCAGGAGGATGACGCCTTCCTCAGATTTTGGTGGCAGGGCTTATCAGATTTTCACCAACTCCTAAAATGCATTCTGAAATGGCAAAAAAACTAGCGTTTTTCTTATGCTTGACACACACCCTTTGGGCTGAAGGGGAAAGTCATTTGCAGTAGGGCACAAATTGGCAACAGAGGTTGCAGAAAAAAGGTTACATGGAAATTATACTCTTCTCTGTCTCAACTTAATCTATCATAAAGCTGGTAATTTGTCAGGAAAAACAGAGGCAAACTGGCAGCACAAATGACATGTCATAATAGTCATACTATGACAAGAGACAGATTGCCCTTCTGAGAATAGGTTATGCATAGGTGTTATGAGAACCAGAAAATGTTTGCAATCAAAAGTGTTAAGTGTGCAAATGAAGTTAATGTTCTCTAATGTCTGTAATAAAACAGAATTAAAAAATCCAGGAATTAACTGCCATTCTAAGTCATAAGAACAGCTGGGACTTGAACAGCTATTACATGCTTTTAATGTACCTTAAGACATTAAATTATTAGATGGAGGTGAGGCAGTAACATGCAACTACTCCTGCAGAGGGGAAATTAGAGGTAGAGAAGCTCAGTGGCTTCCTCAAGGTCAAAGACAGCAAAGCAACTTCTGGCTTCCCGGCCAGTACAAAGGGACAGCTCATTTTTCTCTGGCAAGCTTCTGGCTCATTGGCAAGGCCCTGATTGCAAGAATCATTCTTCAGATGTTGTTAGACTATCTGAATTCCAGAGACCTCAGCTGCGAAAGCAAAAACTCCAGATTGCTAGAGGAAGGGGATGTCTCGGTCTTTTGTTCTTTGTTCCTGTCTACACTCACAGTCTCGGTAAGGAGAAGAGTTATGAAGTCTAAGAAAAGTTTACTGGGCAAAACGTGGAACTGATACAAACGGGTTATGGATTCAATGCAGATCAGTGGCATTTAACAGATCTGAGGAGTGTCCACTGCACCATGAGCAAAGAAACTAGACATAGGGAAGGAAAAAAAATCTCCTAAAGATAAAAAAAAGACAAAATTTAGGGCAGAACACCAACCTGCACTTGTCTACGTGGTCCTTTCTTATTACAAACAAAATACTACTCTAAATAATTTCCCAAATTACCAGACTCGGCAGCGTTATTACTGCAGCATCACAGCAATTTTTCAATACTGTTGTAGGATTCTTTTGAGATAAAGACTGAGATCAGCAAAAATAAATACTGCCAATGAACTTAGCATTACCCAGAAGGTGCCTCAGAGACATGTCAGGCTCTCTCATCTCTTCAAGATTATTGACCCAACAGCGGTGACCCAGTTGCCTGTTATCCTGGAAGGAACATTAAAGCTCAAGATCTCACTGCAGGGCCTATGCATGCAACAGATGTGAGCACGCTACCGAATTTTAAATAGACCAAAGCAGATCTAGGATCTGTGCAGTTTTAAAAAGCTCTCGAGACTCCTGGGCTGAAATGGTCAATGACAAATACTGTGGTACGATTTCATTGGATTTAATCCAGATTTTATACAATTAAAGGAAAAGAACTACTGTCAAAAATGTTAAAAAACAGCAGCAATCCTCTCCCAAAATAGATGCATATATTTTAAAAATAGGCAGAAATCTTCAAGAAAAGTTAGAAAATGTACTCAGACAACAAGATGGCATGAAAAGATAATTTAAGAACTTAACAGCAAGTGTCAGCTCTACAGATCTTTTTACCTACAAATACTATGAACATAATAATCGCTGTTGCAGAGAAAACAGTCATCACCTATTTTCTCTCTTGTGAATGCAAACATTATTGATTTGTTTTGACAAGGAGAATAACTAAAGTGCTCAATACTTTATTTCATGATTGAAATAATAGTTAATCAACGCAAAAAGGCTATAAAAAATCAACCATCTGCAATATCAGGAGCTAGGATCTATTTTAATTTTAAATGTGAAATATCAGTGCCACAACCTTTTCTTATTTTGTTCTGCAAAGGGAGACAATTGCTTCATATTGGGAAATGTATCCTTGCTTATTCAGTTTTTAAGCAGCAGCAGTTTCAGGTTCAAATTAATAGTTGAAACCCAGCAGCATCACCTTCTTTAAATCAGTTAAACATATTTGTAGACACAAACATGATGGATACTTAGAAATTGGAGCATTCAATGCTATGGGGCAACAGATGCCACAGTGAAGTCATACTCTGAGAGATGTCATGGGGCTCAGGCTAACGAAGAGCCTTCTGCACACAGTGTGATCCAGACAGCAGGACATCTGACCTATGCTGGGGACAATGTGGGCAGTGCAGCCCCAAGGGAGCCTTTGGGAGACACCAGCTACCCTCCGTGCTTGGTGCACCAAGCTTTGGGGTGCTGCAGACGCATCTGACCAGCCCCGCCGGCAGTGTGAGAGGTAAGTGGGTAGTCACTGGGCTGAATGTGGATGGTCTTCCCAATCCTACAACTACCACCCTTTTACTGGTGGGAATAGGAATCTCCCTCACAGCCCTAGCATTTTTTTCCCAGCAGAGAACTCCACCATGCTGCAGAAACACCAGCCTCCTCTTCACCCCCAATATAACCACAGAGGTCTCGCTGCCCTGGTACTAAACTAAGTTGGTAGTGCGGGACAGCCTCTGGTTCCCAGACTGTTGTTCATGCAGTAAGGAGAATCTGCCATCCCTAATCGAATGCCTTTAAACTACGCACTATAGTAAGGTAATATTATCATAAAGAGGTATTGGGAAAAATCATTAGGCATTTTGTCTGTTAGACCAAATATTTTAGCTTCCCAAGATCACCTAAGGATGATCTGATGCTCCTAGAACAAGCTGGCTACAAAGCCACCCTTGGTATTAAACAGAGCATGTCATTTTTTGGGCTACCTTCCCTATTCTGGGACTTGCTCAATTTTCCTCTGCAAGACAAAATAAATTTTCTGAGGCTTGCTGATCTTGCAGTCTGTGAGGACAGCCTGCATTTATACAGCATGCTTCACTTACTCAGACTATTTGAAGCAGAGTTCAGAGATGCCCACAAGTGACAGAAATAGAAAACAGCCCCAAGGTGAGTAAGGCTTTTCTGGCCAAATGTACAACTTTAGTCCAGATGCAAATGGCTAAGAAGGTAGCTGCTGTGGAATGGGTTAAATACTTATTTTAAGATCACACATATAATTTAATTTAAATTAATTGAAGAAGTATATTAAAGCCCCTCTAAGTGACTTGCAGGAAGTCCCCATAGGTTGTTTCAAGCTATCTGGTAACAGTAATCAGATGTCCGGGATGAGTGGCACATTCGGTTTTTATTGCTCTTTTCTGAATCTTACAGTTCCTCTCCTTTTTTTTTTTTTGTCAATTCTCCACATAACCAGAGCCTTGGAGTTCTATACTTTGCATTATATATTGCAAGCTAGGCATGTCCTATTAACATCTTCTCCACTAGCTGTATTATCTAGCTCCTTGAACAGGACACCAGGGTTCCAGAAATGTGGAGTTTTTTCTCCTTTCTGCCACAAGCTTATCAAACAAGCCTGGAAAGGCCCTTTCTCCATTTCTGTTTCTTCAGCAATGACTGCCCTGAAGTCATTAGACTCCAAGAGGAGAGGTCTCATTCAAATACTATCAACAAAACTCAAGTGTTGATACTGAAACTGAGGTTAGCAGGAAGCAGTGCACATAAATAGGCAGTTTTAAAAGTTGATCCATTACCTTTCTAGCCTTTGCATGGTCATGGCTAGCGTTTTGTTCAGTTCCTCTATCATCCGGCACCCTGAAGGGTGAATGGGCAATGTGCTGGACCCAGAAGGCAGGTGCGGGCTGTGGCTGCCGTACTGGAGCTGGTGCTGGTGGGCTGCTAACTGGGATGGCAGGACAGTGTGATGGTGCTGGGTCAGAGGCTGCTGGGAGCTCTTCTGTGTGGAATAAGATGAGAGAGAGAGGTCTGGCCCCCCTAAAGGCATGCAAATCATGACTTTCTTTGGAGGTAGTGGAGGTGACAGTTTAACTGGCATACAAGGCAGTTTCACAGGAGCGCCAGGATCTAAAACAGAAGAAAGAGAGGCCCTGGTGTTAATTTTCATGTCAGCAAGATGGAGATCAGCATATCTGCCTCAGTAAGCAGGCATTTAAGTTGCTAGTCAACATGGGAGCGTGCACCCCTTCCCTGCTGTGACAGACAACTCTGCATAGCGTGTGCTCAGCACGGTCTGCAGAAAAAATACTGTTGTTTTGCAGCACTTCCAAGTCTTACAAAAAACATCCCAGGGCTGTGCATGCCCCTTAATAAACACATTAAGCAATGCTTAACAAGGCTTGCGGCACACTGCAATGCTTTAAAGCCCTAATGCTCCAAAACAGCCCTGTGAGGTAAGCACAGCATCTCCCACTCAACAGGCACGCAAACAGGGGAAGAGCAATTCGGTGTCTGAAGTTACAGGATGACTCACCACCATCGCTGCTGGAGCAAAAGCTGAGGGACTCCTGCTCCTTCACAGCCACTGCAGTGCAATTACTAAAAGTCACATTTCTTACAGCTTTGCAATGTGCAAAACATCTGGTGTTAAAAATTACATTACAAGGGAAGAGAGAAAAGAAATAGGGTTTGAATACTAAACAGGAGTGGTCTGGAAAAATGAAGGGTACAGGAGGAGAAAATGATAAAGGGCAGAAGATTGTTAGCATTAATGTATTCTTTTACAGAAGACTTGGCAGGCACTTTTCTCTGGACTCATGCACTAAATTTTAACCTTTTTAACTCTAGGCATGTTCACTGAATCACATAGTTGACCTGCCAGCCAAAGACTCCCCTGACTTCCATGTGAAAGCAATGAGAGGTCCACAAGCAAACCTCTCTGCCAGGACTCAGCTGCAGGATGGAGATTTTTGGAGTTGCACTGTGAAATGTTTTCAGAAGAGAGAAAAAGTAATGGGAGGGCTTGCAGATCCCAATACAGGTTTGGGAAATACTCACAATGCATACTACGAGCAAAACTGAGAGCAAATATCTATGCTGTAAGCTTCAACTGTGAGTTTGTGTTTAGGAGGAAGGCTAGCCCTTCTGTAGCCTGGAATACCAAAGTCATTTGGCTCTGCAATGCAGCACTGCGGGTCAGGCTTGCATGATCTTACTTGGTAAAGGAACTGAAGGGCTAGAATCTTCTTTTGACCTGAGAAAGCTTGGGAGAAAAATGTTGCTCTGCAGGTTTCAAAGACCATCACCCTCTTGAGTGATGTTAGGTTTCTGAAGTCCTTTTCCAAATGGTTCTTTTTAGTATTAACTATCCTTCCCCTTGATCCCTTTATTCACTACTCCCTGCTGGCCTATTGTGGGTATTGTCTGTACTAGTAGCCACATCTACTAGCCAGAGTACACAAGGTTGATACTAGGACTTCCAAGCACTAACACTACTTGGAAATTATTAAGGACAGCAATGTGGAAAAAGACCATACATGGAGCCAAGCTCCACGACATTAAACATTTTAGTGCTAATTGTAGCTGCACTGCATCCACAGTATCCACTTGATACCAGTGTTTTCGTCATTCTAGGAAAAACATAGTGACAGTAAATTTTCCCTTTCTTCAAAGGGTTTATGGGCTAAAGACATAGGAGAGGCAAATGGAGTGCAAAGATGAAAAGGCGTCATGGAGTGAAGGTGGTCTTTCCACGCTGCAGTGGGAGAGTAGAACCCACGTCTTTTGGCTTTCAATGCAATATCATATCTGCTTGACACGTTGTCTTTTGAAGGCAAAAATTCTTCTGATGGCTCCACCAAGGCTGAAGTCTAACTCATGGGATTGCCAAACCACAGGGCACTGCCCTCACTTTTGAAGCAGATTGCCTTCTGTGCAGTAGAAAAAAAAGGACACTCAGGATTTTCTGTTCAAGCACGGGAAAGTCTCTAAGTTACCATGTTTTTCTTATGTGCATGTTATCGGTATATATTTCCTCTTTGTATCCTGCATAAAAGAACACACCTCTTCAGTAAAAGGTAAATAACAGGAAGAGTAAAGAGTAAATTGTATAAAGCACTAAGAATAAGGCTCCTATGGGATTTGTAGTAACAAAGTGTTTTCATACATTTGTGCTCCAGGCAATTTCACTTCTAGAGCTGGTCCTGAATTACAAAGACTACACTGAGATCTACACTTCCGTTTTGAAAAATGCAGGTTTGATTGTTGGTTTTAGATCCTTTTCTGCTGTATTTCAGTTTAAGTCTTCATTTGACGGTGCCTGTGACTGGGCACCCCACCACCCTGTGTGTGATGCAGGGGAGTCGTCCTTAATAGTGAATTCAAAGAGATTTCAACTGCAGGCATTTCTTGCTTCTAACAAAAGAATAACTGTAAGTATCAACTGAGTTTGCTGCCTTCTGTGGTCCTGAAAATTAAAGCAATGTTGTATATTGGAAGTGAATATAACATGCCAAACGTTTCAGGTATAAAGCAAACAGGAATCCTTCCAGCTTTCTTCTAAAATATAGTGAAAATTTCCTTTCTCATGCAAGCTTTCATCTCCTAGAGTTCTGGCACAGGCACTGCAGCTTTGGAGTTGCACCAGAGAACAAGTCTAGCTTAATTATCCTGAGTAACCACACATTCCATCGTGAATTAGATGTACATACTGTGGTTTCCACTCTTCATTACAAAGGTATGGACCTTTAGTTTCCACTTAAGTTTACAGAAATCATTCTCATCAAAATGTTTTCACTGGTATCAGTCCTGGGTGAGTCCGCTGGATACCTGCCAAAAATCTGGTCCATTATTTTTAATGTAAGGTTTTATTCAGACTGACTGTGTTTCACCCAAGTTCTTGAGCCTGTCTGAATATGGCCCTAATACCTAAATACAGATTTGAAAATGAATCAAAGGCATTACATCTACTTGCCTGCCCTTCACCTTTGGGAGAATTCTACTTGTCTAAAAAGAGGCTAAAAGGAGAATGACTGCAATGGGAGAAGAGTTTGAGCCATTTGCTCAGAAATGTATTAGTACATCCTCACTGACATCACCATTGGAGATCCTGTACTGCAAGTTTTACTGTGTGGTCAGATCAGTGAGTTTGCTGAACAAACGGGGCCTTGCTTAAATCCATGGGCTTCAGGCACGCTGTTGGAAACTGCACTACCATCATCAGGAGTAAAGGAGAGAACAACTCGTGTGTAAGAGAGACGACTACGTTTTACAGTTCTTTCCTCTGTTTGTTTTAATTTCACAATGTATGTAATGTATGAACTAGGAGTGGAAACAGTTATTGTCTCCAGCATGGAATATCCATAAGACGTGGCCATCTGTACATGAATAAGAAGCTGTACAGGTGACATATGAAGAAGCAATCTGTGGTAAGTGTCTTCTCAGTGAAACACTACCAGAGTCTTAAATCATTGCACAAAGCACTCATGACAGAAGAGAAGCAAACTGCGTGAAGCCAGGTGTGCAAGTCTGATTAATCTCTTTTGGCTGAGGTTCTTCATGCTCAAGGGAATAATGAGCAATTTTGCAAGACGCTGATTCCCAGCAGGGTTGTGACCATTCAGAACTGTGCATAGTTAAGTAATAGCTGTGCCAGGATTGATGAAAGAGATGTACACAGAAACCTTCCCATTGCTGTTGTCAATAAATTACTTGAAAGACAGTTGTGGATGCCACAATATTTGCTGTACATCAGACCTATGACAAACAGGTCAGTCCTTAGCCCCTCCATATAGATCATTTTGCTAACACCTACAGTTGCTGCATTTCCTTTTGGGTTTTCAGGAGACAAATAAGCACAGTTTTATTCACTGCACAGCAGGTTTGCTCATATATGGTTCTTCTGATGTGTCTGTGGTTCACTGGAGCTGTACACCAAGTTGTCCTGGTTTCACTGGGACAGAATCATAGAATCAGATTTCTATTCAGGAAAGCTGTATTTCTGCAAAGACTACAGTACTTGCATTCATGCAAACAAAGTTGATAAGAGAGTTTGTTTGTTTTCAGCCAACACTGGCATGCAGTGGTTAAGGTCTTCAGCAGTTTCGAGTTAGTCAGATGCAGAAGCTGGGGAGAGGCCAAAGCCAGGGCAGCTGACACAAGCTGGCCAACAGAGGTATTCCGTATCATAAATGTCACACTCACTATAAACTGGGGAGTTTGCTGCCGACAGCCCTCTTTTCCTCAATGGTCTCCATCTCTGGAGGGTCTCACCTGTTGTTCTGCTCCCAAGGCCTACTTCCCAGCTTTTTGTGACCACTATAATGGCTGAGTGTAACTTTGTGTACTTTATATTAATATTGTTATTAATACTGTTTTTTAAAATTACTATTCTTTTATTAAATCTGTCTCTATTTCAACCCACAGGTCTCCTTTCCTTTTCATGATTCCCCTTCCTGGGTGGGGAGGAGTCATCGGGTGATAGGACAACTGCCTAAATGACGACACAAGTACAAGTCTGATGCTTCCAGGCACTGAATGTGACTGAGAGTTGGTTGACGCATGTTGCAGACACAGGTCTTGCAGATAGGGTGCTAGGAAGTTCTGGATGTATGGCAGCAAATGTTGCTCCAGCAGGGCTTCTAGAAAAGCTCATTAAAATCCTCAAATTCTACCCCAGCACAACTACTGCATGCAGTAAGAGGGCATGCCTGGGAATCCTGGGCTGTGGCAGAGCTGGCTGTGTTTGCTATCCTGCCAGTGGGAGAAAAGCTCTTTCTTGACTCCTTGTGATGCCAAACAGAAGCCAGCACTGTAGTCTGACAGCAAAGGTGGCCAACAGCCTCCTGGGTTTTAGGAGTAGAAGCACTGCCAGGAGATCAAGGGATTATTCCCTTTCTGTTTAGCACTCCTTGGACTCTACAGAGATTACTGTGTCAAGCTTTGGGCCCCTCAGGAAAGACATAAAAAACCTGGAATAATTTGAGCAGAGGGCCACTATGATGGTCGAGGGCTGGAGCACCTGACCTGTGAGGGGAGGCTGAGAGATCGGCGCTTGTTCAGCTTGGAGAAAAGATAGCTTGTGGGGCAGAGGACACCTAACAGCAGCCCTCCAGTACCCATGAGAAGGTTATCAATACCCATGAGAAGGTTATCAATAAGCTGGAGCCAGGCTTTTCACAGTGGTGCATGGTGGGAGGAGGAGAGACAAAAACTGAAACAAAAAGTCCAGTCAAGACTGGACTATAAGGAAAGTGTTTTTCCACAAGAGAAGAGCCGATCAGCGGAACAAGTTTGCCCAGACAGGTTTTGTAGCTGGCATCCTTTGAGGTTTTCAAGACCCGACTAGACAAAGCCCTGAGCAACCTGGTTTGATCCCATAGCTGGACCTGAGACACACTTGCTGAGGTCTCTTCCCACCTGCATTATCTTATACTATGACATTTGCTGTACTATATGCAACTACAAGTAATACAACCCAGAGTTACTCTTCAAATCCACTCCAAGTAATTTATTCTGTAATGTGCAAAAAAAAAGTGCAAAAACCAACATGGCCTGTTGAGGATGCTCCATGGTGGAAATGAGGTGATGTGCCTGATACTTGCTGGAACCATTTGGACAAGTAGCTTTTACTTTTTCAGGTCTTCCCTCTGGGAATCACTTGTGCTTTAATAGCAGGAGTCTCTTTTCTTACTTCAATGAGTTTTTGGAGCATATTCATAAAGACGAGTTAAAAACTTCTCAAAGCTTTACCATTCCATCTCTTGCTGACTACAGCAAGAACTGCAGCCATGGCTTTGGGGAAGATTTGAGACTGAAATTCTTTGCTGTTCTTCTGCACCATGTATGCATCCAAGGTTCAAGTTGAATTTGGAGAACACAAAGAGTGCTTAACTTAAACTTTGAAAAGTACAGCTCTGCATGAATTTCTGTGCATAGCCTTGAAAAGGGCTTCAAAGATGACATTTCCTGCTGCCTATATGTGCTAGGTGCTCCCCTCCAGCTAGTGGCAGGTAGAGGAAGTATGGAGATAGCAACTGCATCAGGGTCCAGTTTCCCATGAGAGGCTGGGGGTGCTGGTGAAGGACAGCTGCTTTTGCTCTGCTGCCTCTCCCTCATGCACACAGGGAAAAGAGAATTGTCCATTGCCTCCATATTTTGTTCTCTGATGTTTTAGAGGACCTTACGGGTCACTGATGATTCAAGTGTGTGAATGGAAAATATCAAATTGATTTCAGAAAACATCTATGCTTGTGCAAAGTAAGAGCTTAATGAACCTAGATCAAAAGGAACTTTACATCACTGGGGTACGTTGTCTATGAAATCAGATATGACCAGTCTTCTTGTCACTTCTGGCCATTAGAGGTTTTATGATAACCTGGGGATTTTACCCCAGCAGTACAATTAAATTTGGTTCCAGGTGATTATTTTGGTTCCTCCTGCATTTTCAATGAAGTAAGAGGGCTGCAAGTGTTGTCCTAAATGTCTATGTACTGCATGTGAATATTGGAGAATTAACATGAATGTCCATGAAGGTTGACTAATAACAATATCATCTGAAAACCAGCAGAAGGCTTGCCAGGAGGTAACTGGCCAACAGGAAATGCAGAGCAGTGAAACAAGCGTATCAAATAAGTTAAGGATCATATTTTTCTTCTAGGGTTGCCTGTCTTCTGGGGCTGTGACTGGGACATTCCCTGTGGAGGCAGCACCACCAAAAGCACAGGAGATGGTGTGAGGCAAAGCACAGAGCACCTTCTGCAGTGGTGGTGGCACCACTCCCAGTGGCTGGTCTGCAGCCTGCTCTTGGATCTGTCCCCATTCCTGCGCTGCTACATCCCCACAGTTCCTCAGCCCTGAGAACAGGCATGCCAAGGCTGTGTGATTTATATTTGCTAAAGGCAACTCCCTCTTCCTGACACCTTTAAAATGGATTTTTCCTTTTCATTCTCCCCAAAATTAAATGTGCTCTTACATGTTTATTTTAGGCCTGCTCTTCTATGTGTGTTTCTTATCAGGGGAAAGGCCTATCTTTGTCTTGGCACAGGCAGACAGATGTTTGAGATTGTTCACAAATGCTTTCAGAGGTGATGAATGTTTCTTTTCCATTTCTAAAACCTGCATTAAGTCCTTTGCCAAACACTGAAAGTCAGTCTTCATGCCTTTATTGAAGGGTAAGTTCACAGAAAAAAGGTGGTCAGACTCAAAGGAAGCTGTTCTTTCCTTAAGTTTTGTATTTAAAATACTTTTGTTTTTTGGCTGCCAACCATGCCTGTAGTGATTTCATAATACATGTTTGTATAAAATGTGTTTCTATTAAGTAGATATATATATGTGTACGCATACACATATATATCTCTTAAGACAGAAGCAGCATTTCTGCATTTTCAGATGTGTACCTGAATACCTTAACAAGATCACATCTCCCTTCCCAGTCTTCTTGAACACAGCTACCAGACCATTAAACCACTGTCACTCTCCATTAGCCATGCCTAGTATGTCTTAATTTGTCCTTCAACCTTCTCACAAAATCTTCAGTAGGAAAATGGGTATGCAACAAGAAAAGAAAAGTCTTCACCTCAAATGCCAGAATTCAGATTTTACTTGTTTTCTCACACACAAGCTGAGGATGTCTCTGGAGTAATTAGTAAAAGAATAGAATTAATACTGCTTCTCACTGACGAGGGTGCTTCATTAGGATTGATTGCTCATTTCTGAAGATTATACATGGCTAAAATAATTACCAGTGGAGAACACAAGGCACTGAACAACACATATATCCTTTAGACCACCAAACTAAATGGATCCTTAAGAATAAGTCTCATACTATTATTTATAAGATATGTATAAATGAGGCTTTCAGTTCTACTAGGAATAACTGTCAACTAAATTAAGGTGCTACGACTAAGTCTGAATCACTGTTCCTTTCTTCTGAGGGTTCTGTATGTACACATACAAAACTCTGTCTATATGCACATACAAGAGTTTATTTAGGACTGGATGAGAGATCACTAAAGGCCACCACAAAGTAGGAGAAGTCACAGTTTTGTTTCATTGGAAAGTCATCACCATCAAGCAATTGATTCTTGCTGATAGCTTGAGCCTGAGTCTACTTCACACAAAATTTCCAGCTATAAAAAACCCACCAGAAGCCCTCATCCTTTGATTGTCCTGCTTTCTCTTACAAAAAGGCGGCTTATGAAGGAAGGACATTTAGTACCTGAATTTTTTCCTATGCTATTCATACTTTTTAATTTCCTCTGTGTTGACCTCATTTCTGAGCAGCTTCTTATAATTGGGACAGAGTGTTATGGGAGATCATAGGAAGCTGGTTTTGTCCTCACCTGAAGCCATTAATACTGCTGCCTGGCTTTCCAGGCTGCAGAACTGCCCATTCAGTTTGTAGTACAAGGCAAAATGCCAACCTTTATGTGCAGGTTTTGGCAGGTAAGAAACTAAAGAGATTCCACATAAAATGAACAAAACCATACAGAACAAAAATGTGTGGACATCCGAACAGAAACATGAAGAGACTACGTAGAGATACAAGAGAAAACTAGAACGTGCTCTTTCCTAATGAGCTCTTTCCTGATATATAACTTAACCCAAATAAAATGAGTATTAACTGTCAGGGAAAAAAATAACATCTAGAAGCTATTAACGTGGGCCGAGCATTTCTCACATCGGCCTTGAAAAGATCAGGGCAGCATTAACACAAGAAAAGCAACCCAATGAGAAGACTGGTTGCTGCCCCATTACAGAGCTCTACGCACCACACCTCGTCTTGAACTTAGGACTTTGAGGTGCTGCCTCCCGGGAAACAGCTGCAATTATGAGCAGACTGTTCAGAAGGCATAGGCAAGCATTTAGGGGATCTTTTTTTGGTCTGTGTAAATGTAGCCATCCTTTGCTTCGGTGACCGAAATGAGATATTGGAGAGAGGAGACAGGGTGGGTAAGACCCACCAATCATCTTTTGCATGTATCTAGAGCTTTGAATCCCAAAGAGCTTGGACACTTGTAAAAACATACTGGACACAAAAAAGGAGCCTGTATTGTCTAGTGTTGCTAGCTGCCATGCAGTGAGAGATTAAAGCATAAACTGCAGGACACCAAAATCATGGTCACTGGGAACTGGACCTGCCCGATCATCATCAGGACTCACCTGCCCGATCATCATCAGGACTCACCTAGTGGGAGCAGGGGTGGGAAGGGCGAGCACGTAGGCAGACAGCGTGAGCAGGGAAGCAAAATGGCAAGAAGCCATGGGACAGAATGGCCTGTGTAAGGATCAGGGGATCACGTAAAAGAGAAACATACAGAAAGATATAGGATGTGTGGTGGGGGAGGCCTGCCCAGATGACAGTTGAGGGGAGAAGCAACAAAGGGCAAAAGGAGAAAGCAAGACTTTCCCTCTTCCCTCAGCCCTCACCTCTTTTATCATGAAAGGCATTTAGAGATTAGTATCCTAGTATTTTCCTGATACTTCCTTTCCCATCAAAGCACATCCTGCAATTTTTGTGGTGATGGTAAGTCTTGATGAGTAAGAGTGAGGAAAGCAGCAGCAGCGGTAATTACAGGTGAGAGGGGAAGTGACCTGAAACAACCTTGATGAAGGTATAATCTGAAGACGCTTCGTGATCCCTGCCCTAGGTACAACACAGATACATTACCAGTACACACAACAACATGTGCAAACAACATTACAGGAGGAAGAACATGGAGCACCTTGCTGAAAGGGCAGGTTTTTCCTATAAGGGAAACGGTGGTGCTGAGGGTCCAGGAACACCTACTTACCAGTTAAGTGGCTGGCAATCCTGGCAATAGGTTTAGGAGGCAGGGCAGGGGGCTGTTTGAGGAGGGACAACTGTTTCACTGGGGTGTCCTCATGGTCTCCAGGGAAAGCGGTAGATTTTTTGGGGGGAAGTAGCAGGACTGGCTTAGCTGTAGGATCTTGGGACAGGAGGACGCCGGATTCATTGGATGTGGGGCTCTCTTCAGACACTGGAGGACACAACCACATCACAGACGCAACAACGTTACGAGCAAAGCAGCAGCGGATACAGCCGTAGTAAGACAAGAAAAGCAGCGCAGCAATGCAGATTAAGAACGACTAATAGATTTCACTCAAACATTATATAACATAGAAAGGAGGAGAGAAAGATAGTAAAAGAGAAAGAGTAACACACATCTACACAACAGCCAAATTTCCGATTACCTCTGACAGAAGCCAGCTCCCTTATGCCAGGCTGGGACGTATTCCCACATCTTGAACACAAATCAAGAGCCTTAAAATGTCACATCTCAGACAGTCTGTCACCACAGTTTGCTCAGGACCAGATCTGTTAGCAGGTGGTCTCTAAACTTATCCTATAAATGTAAAAGCACCTCGCGGGGCCTACTCCATTTCAAAGAGGCTGCATAGCTGTGCAAGATCATGGATGAAGACTTCTACCAGACACTTTTCCTCACTTGGCTTCCATTCAAAACTCTCAGCATTAAGTGATGAAGAGAAGCTAACCGAGGTGTGCAGCATTGCCATCTCTCTGCATGGCTTGGGGAAGAAGCACAGGGAGGCTCACCTAGGGTAGGGCACCTGGCTGTGTTAGCTATTGAATGTGTGGTGTGAACGTCACCCAATACCACGCAGTAAGTAAAGGGAATGATGTTGTACCTTAGTGTTTAAAAATGTTGTTGGCTCTCTATTCATTGGCACAGCAGAGACGTATCTGGAGAGTTAGAAATCTACTCTTAAATGTTGACAGAGTGCAGGTTATTTGTGTAGAAGTAGAGGTTACTTCTACACCAAGTCAGTCAAAATTTCTCATGGAGGACCCAGTGACAATCTGTATGCTGTCACTTCCTTCTCCATCAGGAGACCTTGGTCTTCAGCAAGGATTTCTCAAGGCTAGACACCAAATGTTCAAGTCAGAAACTTGTTTCAAACAGCTTAGAGTATCTACATCATAATGCAAACAAGAAGTTACCTGTCCCATCCATGATGTCTGCGGTTGGGAGCACCTCATACGAGCAGGGTTCTCCAGGTGCTGGACTTGACTCTAGTTCTGCGAGGGCTGGCAGGGATACCTGGCTGGCACTCAGTACTTGTGCGGAGCCCAGAGGCTGCCCATTCTCCAAAGCTACTTCTTCATTTGGTATGGAAAGTTCCCCATCTGTTCATAGTGGAAGAAAAGCAGAATGACAACAGAAAACACATAAATCAGATGCAGGAAGCATTTTAAATGAAATCTGCTATCTCCATTAGCTTGCTTGCAAATGATGAATCTGAACTGAGATCTTGTATGGATATGGAAGATACAGGGATAAGGATCAAAACAATATGGTTTGTAACTCAAAAATATAACTTGTGCAGAGCAATTTTTGGAGATGTCTGACTGTGATGTTCTGTCCACAAGTTTCACAGAAGTCTGACAGCATTCCACTTGCCTTAAGGGGTTATTAAGATCTGGAAAAAATCTGTCAAGAGTCTGTGTTGATTCTTTGCTTACCCCAGGATGGTCACTATGATCTATGTTCTAAGCTGGATGGCTCCTGACCATCTTCCATCCATAGGGCCACATGCAGCCCCATCCAGGGGCACAAAATCTGTTTTGCCTCTGTCTCTGTTGAAGCTCAGAAGTCAGGAATGAGAATGGGTTGGAACTGAATTTATGGAGCTTTCTTAAAGAACAGTAATATACACAGTATGTAATTTATAATAATTTAACAATAATATAAAGAATTATTCTTTTCCCTTATATCAATTTTTATGCTGTAAGGGTCACAAGCAAAATCACAGAAGTGTGTCCCTATTTTACACACAAATAAAAACACTGCAGATCCTAGAATCAAGCTTTTAAGTAAGGGAGAGAATATTTTTTCTAGCTGCCTGGTATAAGGCCTTGATACTGAGATATAGCAGATTCCATTTAGAAAGCCTGTCTTTAAAGTTATTAATATATCCTCTCTCTGAGGAAAATTTCTGTAACAGCAGCTGGTAGTTTCTTTCCTATCAAATGCCACTTCACATTAGAAATATTAAAGAACAGAAGTGAGGGATCAGATCATTCTCTGTGGTGTCAACCTGCATGATTTTTATCTTGGAACTTGTTATGCACAGCACTCTGGTACCTGGAGGCAATGACTACATGGATATCTCAATTACCGTTTTACAAAGGAAAGTGTTCAGCCCCAATGGTTATGACTGGAAGCCTGAAAATATAACTGGAATGTGACCTGTAAGGCTAAAAACCAGTATGCAAATAAATGGAGCCTAATTTTACTATGCATTTAAACTTTTTTTTTTTTTTTAAGTGAAACTCGGGATTTCAGGATCTGGTTCTTGACTTTTGGGCACCTCTGATTAGCCATGTTATGGCTCAATGTACCAAGCAGAGCTGTACATCATTCAAATGAGTGCACTTTTCTTCTTCACAGTGCTAGGATGTGCATAACACTTTGGAAAACAATGCTGAAAAGAGAAAAAGATTTAAGTCTCACTTAAGCATCAGGACACAGCAATTAACAAGTCTGAAAGCATGTTAGCTGATAAGCATTCAGAATAATGTTTCTGCCTTTTAAAGCTTCTCTACAGCAAGCGAAGATGGACTCCTGCTTATTTTGGAGTTATTAGAAATACCAAGATCTTGAGTTTCTTGTTTTTGTTGGCAGCTTCTTGAAGACCTAGAGATTTACTACGGTACACAGCCACATCATACAAGACTGAAATGCAACCCACAGCTTTCAGAACAATCAACTGAGCTGGCTATAAGGTGTCAACATTAATCAAAACTGAAGGTTTTGGCCAATTGTTCTCAGCACAGCCTTCTAACCGCTGTGGTCATTCAGTACCAATACATTTATTTCCCTAGGCAACAAAAATCAAACAACAGTTCAGCAAGTATTTAAGCTGAATGTTTTTCTACTTAGCTGTCTGGGTAGA
The DNA here is from genome assembly GCF_000695765.1 of Mesitornis unicolor. Classification (NCBI taxonomy): domain Eukaryota; kingdom Metazoa; phylum Chordata; class Aves; order Mesitornithiformes; family Mesitornithidae; genus Mesitornis; species Mesitornis unicolor. The sequence goes on along the minus strand of NW_010184996.1, from coordinate 25,518 downwards.
AATGCTATGTATTCTGTGCTTGCTCTGTCTCCCTTCTACAAACACACACCTTTACACGTGTTTGGGATAGGGGCTGCTGTTGTCTCAGTTACCTAGTGTAACTGTTTCTTATGCAAAGCAACTCTTTCTTGAATGAAAGGCAGTGATTGTGTCCAGCAATATTCATTAATTCAGGGCAGGACTAAATTTGACTGTAACTGTGAGCAGTCAAAAAGTATGCATGATAAAGCCAGCAACATTTATTTTTTGGAGGGATGTCTACACATTTTTAATGAAGTGGGATGCCTATTGTAACATGCTGAGCATCTTGAAATCTTACTATCTTAAGTGCACTTTGCACTTCTCAAGGTACATTCAACATGATTTAAGAAGATAGCATTCAAATGACCTGTTGAAAGTCTATGATTGCAAAAAAAGTAAAATGTGAGATAAAATTTTGACTTTATTTTTTTGTCATAATAACATGCATGACAGCTCTCTGCCTGACAGCATAACCTCTTTTAATCTTACCTCTGAATGTCTCTAATCTTCATTTAGAATCTAAAATTTGTCCTTGGATTTGAATGAAATCATCAGACATGACACAGAATCATGACTGAAATATACTCCCCAATTCAGATCTTGCTTAAAGAAGAGGTACATGAGCTGCTCAAGTACAGAAAACAGATCCAACGATGCAGCTAAAATAATTTGTGGAGTCAAGAATATCTTAGATTAATCCTGGATCAGAGACATGCTTGACAACCAGATATAAAAGGCAGATTACTTACTATTTTTAAAGTACTAAAAGCTATTCTGGTTAGCTGACATACAAATTAAAAGAATCCTGGTAATGCAATTATTACATATACATGGATGAATCGATTAGTCTTCAAGAGCCAGCTATGAGTTTGAAGTAAATTTTGCACAGTGATAACATATGTAATCTTTTGTTCTCACACTTGCTAAATCCTTTGCTATGTTTTCACAGAGCCTGCTGCTACTTAGTGGAGAATGACTTCCCCTAAACGCGCGAGCTTTGATAATGCTGGCTGAAATGTGAATCTGAACGGGACCTGAGACAAGTAGCTTGACCTCAGCGGCAACAGGAGCACATGAAGGCTGCTCTTCTGTTAATCAGGAGGCTCTGCACACCTCAAGTCACTGAAGAAACAGGACCTCAGAGGAAACTCTCTGATGTATAGGCCTCTAACCAGACACTTTGATTCACCTTAGCATGTAAAAATAATAGCATGGGGTGAAGGCCCAGAAATGCATAGAAGATATGTTCAAAACACGTGACCCCTAAGCATGGTTTGTACTCCTGAACTCACCTACCATTCCCACTTTCAGTTACTTTCTAAAAACTGCCTGGTGCGAAGCAGCCTGCAGCGCGTCACGTTGACTGACACAGACCAGTCCTTTAGTTCTTTATGTTGGAGCTCTGCCTACTCTCTCACTGTGTCTTTTCACTGAACTCCTTGGACTAGGGAACTTCCTGCACATCTGAAAAGTGCCATGCTCTTGAGCTTCTTCCACAGAGAAATGCCTACAGAAGTTGAAATTATGAGGAGAGTTCAAAATCCTGGGTTATTTTCCACTTCGGGTTGTCTCCTTCAGTACTTGCCTGCTCTCAAGTAAGACTGACCAGGCAAGCATTCTTGATGACAAAGGCTAGGAAGGGCAAAGAGAAATTCATGTCCTTCTCTGCTGTTGCCCTTATAGGCTAGGGGATAGAAAACTGAGTGTGGGTTCAAGACCTGTCCCTAAGGCTGTTTCCTAGCCTTGGTGGCTACCTTAGCACTGTGGCTAGGATACTCCTTGACTTCAGTCTCTAAGCAGACCCCCAATTTTGTGGGATCCCACGGAGTTTGAAACAGGTTGACACACGGATGTCCTCCCTGTTTCTGGAGGAACTGAAAACCTTTCAACATTTGATTTCACTGCAGTACAATTTGCTCTCTGGTGGCTGCCACACCTTCCTCCTTGTTGCATTACCAGAGCCACTTCTTCAAACTTAGCACAAAATCTGCCTCAGCACCTAAGTGCAACGCATCCAAATCCTGTCAGGATTTAGGTAACCTGAAATTTAGGCCTAAATCATCATTTTGATTAGATAGAGAATATAAAAAACCAAAAGTATAAAAAATGAAGCCTGCCCATGCTTCCTTGAAGAACTATTGTACCATTGCCTCTGAAGCAAACAATCAGTACACACTAATTCAGAAATTTCTCTCTACAGGCTATCTAGTCTGTGTTCAGATAAAAGAAGAGGTATCAAAATATTACAAGTAGAATTAATTCTTTGACTGGCACCGTGGAACAGTGGGCAATTCTAAAGACAGATGCTTTTGGGATGGTTACACCTGCATGTGAAAATCAAAGCTGTCTATTTACATGTAGGAGCAATGGTATAGCAAAAATATGAGTCCTTCTAAATGCTGTGGTATGCTGTGTGTTGCGGGTGGAAGCTGTATTTTTAACCTCCTGGCATTGCCTGCCCACAAACTATTAGAACAGCAGGTGACTCATCAGATACTTCTTCAACTTACTATTTTTCCAAAAACACACAGTATTTTAAAAAATTACCACCTTTGCCTACATTTTCAGAAGCCTGAAGACACAGAACCCTGGAAATGGAAGATGACAGAAACTGCTTTGGTCATGAGTCTGACCCTTGCCAAGAAAAGAGCTCTCTGCAGTTCAGTCTGGAGTGGTTTCACTTGTGTAGTTTAAGCGTGGGAGCCACTGAAGTGATAAAAGCATTTCTTGTTTCCCAAATATAGCAGCTGGACTGCAGTGACTCTCCCATGTGTGAACACTGTCACTAACTGTGCTCTGTTAACTTTCACCTGCCGATGACACAAAGTCCTCCGAAAAGCCAGCAAATTCTGAAGCAAACAGGTCAGAATGTCATTTTAAACAGCAGGCAAACAAACTACCTCATTCTGTTTTTCTTCAACATAGAAGACATGATAAAAACAATACTAAGCACACTACAAGCTCCAGAAATTCTGGTCTTGGGTCAGTCAATCCATATTAAGCTTCCTTTGATTTGTATGGACTTTTTTAAGAAAGAAAAAAGAGGCAAAATTACTCACTCATGAACTGATTCTGTCTGCTTTGTCCACCTCTTAGGGAAGGGAGACAAAGAGATTTAACATTATCACTACACCTACTGTCTGTGCAAGATGCCTCATGGCATGGAAGGGGCTACCATCATCAAATAACGCTTTCTGCTATGAAGTGCTAAAGTCTGCCATGTTTTCTTGAAGGATTAGAGATTACCTAACAGGAATTACAAGGAAAATTTTACTTCTGCTTTAGGTTTGCAGTGAGATATAATATCCTTTATTAGAATTACTCTCAGATTATTACACCACTGAAGGAAATATTGCCTTTGCTCCACAAATCTTGCCTTACTCATATTCTTGTATCATCAAAGCTAATCGATCACTGCTACTATAGTTCTGTATTACCACTTTCTTCTCTGCCCTACCTCTTTCTTTCAAGAAGCTTCCTGTGTTTGCAACCAGCAGGAAATAATGTAGGATACTAGATGAGAAGTCCAGCTGGCCAACAGTTTCCCTTCTAGTGGCATCTAACAGTGAAAAAATTTGATCTCTCTGCTTTTTGCACTGGAAATAGGATGAAGCAGTATGTGTCTTGTAGCAGCTTGTTCTGATACTAAAAAGTGAAAAATTACTTATAATTCCCTTTTTTTCAGATGAGGATGTCCAGACAGCTTAGCATCTGCTTCACAAGATGATATAGAAGATTACAAACTAGAGCATTATATGATGGAGAAAGCCACAACACTTTGGTAGCAATGTGGAAGGCAGGGCCAGGCTGCACAGAAAAGATTTTCCCCAGAAAATGCCTTTAGGTATGTGTAGGGATGGGTCAGTAAGCATCTCTGTGTGGGATGTGAGGCAGGGATGAAGGAGGGCACACTCTGGACAGAGGTGTGGCTGAAGGGTGACTGAAGGCTGATCGGGGCACTGAATGGGGAGCTATGGCCTCTGGCTATGGCCCTCGCCTCTGACACACTTGGTGTGACAGCCTGGATCGCGCTTCGCTGGCTGCGGAGGTGCCTGCCTCATGGCTGTGTATCCAACCCGAGCCATACTCCAAAAAGGGGACAACCCAAAGCAGTGGGCAAGAAGGGCAAACCTTTTGCCAGAAGTTTTTTCTATCTTGAAGTTGCACCTAGGTTGACTTCCAAGGCATTAGGCCATAGTGAGAGCACAGTGTTAGATCTAAAGGACAAGCACCATCTAAAATATGTAATAGGTAACAACTGTAGAATCTAATGACAAGTAGGATATTTCTTTGGTTTTGCAATGTTATTTTTTCACTTAAAAAAATAAACAAGTTTTGATTAGTAGATTTTTAAATTCCCATTAAGATGGACTAAAAAAGTAGGTACCGGACTTAAATGCTCCAGACGTTATGAGGTAGATTCTACTTCGAATATTGGTGAAAGTTTTCAACTTCTTTTGACTTCTAGCAGGTTTTATACCAGTATTATTAAAGAGTTTTAGACTTTGAATTAATGAGGCTTTAAAACACATGCAGAAGTTCTATTCAAATTAAGAGGCAACTTCAGCATGTCTTTATATAATTTGCTGAATTCATTGCCTTAGTTATTGACGAAGGAAGCAGCAAAACAAATAAAAGCTGTGGTTAAAGATTGACACATCCGTAACATTACCAGTGTAGAACAATGGTGTTTGTAAAAAAATGGTGTATTGCATAAATAATACATGATCAAGTCAACAAATTAATTATCCTGAACAAAAAATTATTGTTATGCCTTCTGGGCGGTTTCAAGGGAATGGGCACTGTTCTGTGCTTGCCAGTTTCCAAAACCTTTAAATGCTTCCCTTTTACACCACAGCCAATCCCAGAGGGACTCAACCAGACAATGCTCACACAGGCAGGTGTGGACCCACTCCATCTCCCCGCAGTTTGGATGCCTCACTGTTTTGCAGCAAGTGACTCCTGCACGCTGCCATGATTAATATTTCTGTTTTACACTTCTGATTAGCTTTCAGTTCTACTTGCTATATAACTATCATATTTATCCAATAGGGAGGGCAAGCCCATGGTGAAGTCAAAAGAGATGTGTAGAGATCTTATTCTGCAGTCCTACAATTCAGGACTGCATTCCCAGTTCTTAATGTAATATCTGATATATATTATATATAATATATATCTGATATATATAATATAATGTAATATCTGGCCATAAAACCATATGGGATGTCAATTAAATGTTGTGAAAAGAAGAACACTTACCTTTATCAAAAATTTCTTTCAGCACTCCTCGTTTTATAAGCTCCTCTCTGCTTTGCCTCATTGATATTTTTCTTTCCAAGGCTGTAAGCAAAGGAGAAGGGTCAATACAAATGGAAAAGAAGGGAAATGATTGTTTTAAAAAGCTCTATGCCTTTTAAGGCATTTAAAAATGCTTTTTCTCTTCTTCAAGTCAGTGGCAAATAAGCACCTCAAAATAAAGGCTACTGGCAGTCCAGAGAATCTGCCTGCTGCTGCAGCAAGGTCGTTATTGACAGAAATGGCTATAGACTGACCGATTTGAAGGCATGCCTACACTCCCATTGCTTAATTTTGACACATGATCGAAGCATTGCTGTGGAGAATCAGAGACAGCAAGGGAAAAATAGGCAATTAGTGCAGAAGCCAGAGAGGGAAAGGTAAAAAGGGAGGCAACCTGAAGGATCACACCAATAAAAGACATGGCCATGAACTGCCCCAGGCCACAGAAGAGGACTGGCACCGCTGCTGCCCTGAAGCCACGGCTTGTTTCAGTGAGAGCAGAGCAAGGTGTTTAGGACAGAGCAAAAACCCCAGCTGTTTAATGGAGGCTTCTCCTCCTTGGAGGTGCATTTTCCCCTCTAAAAGGTGTAAATGAGGGGAACTCTGTGAGACCCACTGTAATTTACACCAGGTGAGAACAGCTCAAGTCCTGCCTGCTTGGAGACTGTGGTCAGTGGGGCAGCAAAACAACAGATAGAAATTTCATGTTTGTTTAGCTGAGCAGTAATTAAAACAATGTCCAATTAACCAAAACACCACAAAGGACATGCATATAGGCAAAGAGCTGAAAGCCAGCAAGCAAAGGGCGCAAGAAGCGATGTGCAGGAGCGGCTGCGACTGTGCGCGCTCTGTGAGAAAACAAGCCTGCGCCTGCCAAAAATGAGGCACAGTCAAGGGCAAATTGTTTCTGCCATATGCTCCCCTATCAGACCCAGCACAGATGCACGCGCACACAAATGAACTAGGACTTAGCATTTCCAGTCTGCCCAAGGCAGATTTAAAGCAAAAGAGGCTCTGAAACCCTCTCTCCATCCCTGAAAACACGGGGATGTAACCTTTTCTGCCACTGCTGCATGCTGGCTGTGCCCGCGGGGGCACAGCATATTTGGCAAATTAGCTATACTTATACTGACACACTGCACTCATTGCAACTTATTTGCTGTCAGACACATACAGCTCAGTATGATTAAGGCCACCTCTGCTTTGCTGTTTTCCACAGGATAAATTTATGTTTCCCCATTTTTAAAATCAATTTTGAATGTGTATTATTCAGGACAAAGATGGCCCATAGATGCAGTCAGTAGCTAATAAAACCCCTGGTTTTCCCTGAACACACCCTCTGAAATTCAGCATCAGTAAAAATTAAAGGTCCCTTTGCTGAAGCACCAGACCACACACCCATTAGCCACACATATGGTGCAATTTTATTTTTGAGGCTGTTAACGTAACAGCCACAGCATTTTTCAGAGTGCCTTAACCCCAGTTGAAAAAGTGCTTTAGGCACCTCACTGACATTCAATGAAACTTAGATTTCTAAGTTTCTTAATGTACTTTTGAAAAGAAATACCCGACAATCAGAGTGCGGAGTCATGTTGCAGACTGCTCCCCAACCCGCCTTTTCCCTGCACTAAAGGGGTCTTGTTCTGTTACGGTATTTAAAGCTTTTTTCCATTCCTCCTTAAGAAAAGCTGCCCTCATCCCCTCTAAAAAAAAGCCCAAACAAGCTACAGCTAACTCCCAAGCTCTATCCCAGCAAAGAACTGTTAAAACCCTAACTGTCTGCTGCATGTAGACAGCAGCACTGCTCAAAAAACAAAGATATGGGTAAATACTGCCATTTCTGTACTTTACCTTAAATAGCTAAGTAATAGATCCGTATTTTAGATACAAATTCAGTGGTACCCACCCAGGTTCACCATCTCACCCTTCTGCAAGTTCAAGAGCTGGCTGTGCAAGGTAGCAGCGTTACTACTGTCTTCAGGGCTAGGAAGTCCCATCCCATCGTTAAGGTAGTGGTAAGAAACACAGTAATTTTGTGAAATGGAGTTCAGGGTTTTGGGGGACTTACTGTTATAGAGGGCTAGCAGAACATTTGGAAGAAGTGCAGGAGTGTCTTTTCCAAAACAATTGCTGGGCAAGACACTCAAGTATTGACCAAGATTTCTTGAATTCACTGACTGTTTTTGCAGTCCAACAGAATTTTGAAGACAGAATATATTTTTGGAAGGCATAGGTTTTTCAGATACTTCCTTTTAGTTGTAATCCGCTTTTGCGGTAGAACAAAAAAAAAATCTTCCAGTTTGAAGCTCAGACTAAAACAATTTTTTGCAGTTTCCAAATCCTTTCTAAGTAGGTACAGGACTTAAAGTATTAATTATTTCCCTGCTAAGCCAGTTTAATTAATAAGATATTTAGAGGAAGGGCATGCTGGGCTACGAGCAGCACTGAATGATAATAACAGATGTTACACTAAAACTATGGAACAAGTTGCCTTCCTTTAACACAAATCTTCCTCTCAAACAAGTCTCCTACATTTAAGTGCATAAACTGCTATACTACTGCTGGATCCAGTGGAAAAAAACCCACAGGCGCTTGGATGCAGAACTCATTAGGATCTAACAGCCCGAACAATGAAATGTTTCACTTGGTCTGGATTTCTCTGGCAAAGATTGCCTGTTCTTTTAGGAAGGATTTTCTTTTCAAGCAGAAAGCTGATACAGAATAAATTCATTCACTCTCCACTGAGAAGTGATCCATTCACAGCAGAGGATAAATAAAAACCTCTGAATTAATCTTTGCTTCATAAGAACCTTGTAAATTCTGTGATGGAGAAAAATTAAATATAATTAATATTTAACAAAAGATGTACTACTTCATTAGCAATTTTCCTTGGTGATTAACCTCATTTTGTTCATTTATACAATCTTCCAGGAGATGAGAAATAAGCATTAAGCCCTCTTCATGGGGTGTACTTATGCCAGAAACCAGTTTTATTAACAAATTCATCCATTTTCCAAGAAACTCTCAGTTACTAATTTTTAGAAATGAGCATATGTGCATTTTATGGTGTAAGCATACAGATTTTGCCAGTGTGCTCTGCAGTACACTGGTTTTTTTTGAGCTCTGATGAAGAAATAGTGAGAAATATTTTTATTAATGTTTCTGAGCTGGTGTTTTTGAACTCTTCCCTTGGAAGCAGCACCCCTCTGCTGTTCAAGCAGAGCTTTTCTCTGTGGCAGACCCATTAAGACCCAGTAAAGCCTTGACAGGGTCAGGAGGGTTTCCTGCCCCTCCGTTCTGGAAATCAAGCACAGTTTTTGTCTTTATCCCTTTAATAAGCCGTCATGCTCCATGATGGCAGTGATTGTGGGCTGCTGCTCCAGCTGAGAAGGTGAAGCTTTCTGCTGCTGCTGTGTCAAGCACTGCTGTTGCTCCATTAACCAGCCAAAGAGGCGTTTATGTAGTCTGGATTTGTAACATTTCTGTCCCTCCCATCCTTCCCTCCAAGATCAGGACATCTCAGATGAATTCTTCTAACCTGCATCTATATGAGAACAAACTGGCTTGCTTTGCATAATTTGTCACGTTGCTGCTTAAACCAGGGAGTGACTGAATAAACAAGTCCTGCCCTTTCTTCTCATCTGACGACCCAAGCGAAACCCCGGTCTGTGCCAGCCAGTTGAATCTTAACCCTGTTTTTTTCTGAGGTTGCCCTAGGCCTTTGTCTTAAAAAGTGCTGGGGGCTGCTTTGCATGCATTCTTCCTTTCAAATTCACTATAATTTTCATGATGACTTTAGGAACCAAAGGTTGTTATAGGAATGGAGCTTAGAGCAGGAACTTTCTGGTGCATCAATCAAATTTGGATTCATCAGGCAGAAATTTGCTTTGTTAATAATTCAGATCTAAATAATTAAAAACAAGTAAACCAATTGCTTTGCACAGCATTAAGACAAACAACCATCAATACTTCCTTTAGACTTGTGAGGAAGGAGGGATTTTCAGACGTATGTATCTGATTTTCAGATCATATATCAAAACATCTTAAGTCATCCTGAAATTCTTCCAACTATGTAGACAATCTTGATAGCCAAATGGAGTAGAATTAATCTGACACAAATTTTACAGTGTAGGCTTCTGCCTCTGTGTTTGCCTTCTTATATATTAAGAACAAATCTCAGGCATAATTGACCTCAGCCTAATGTAAGCATCTGAAACACACTGAACGGCACCTTGGAAGTGCCTCTAAGTCTTTACTGACCATAAAGGAAGCTAAAAGTGAGTACCTGAGATAATGATGCATAAAATTAGTGCTGAATCCACTCCTGAAATCAGAATCGACTGAAGAAGGTAGTTTTAAGAAAAGAAATGCTGCTGTAGATGAAAGTGGCAGATGGAGCTGAGGAAAATGTAGATGTGTCAGTTCACACAGAGCTCCATTAGTTTTGGGACTGTTTCAATAGCTGTGGCATGACACCCAGCATCACTGCTGTGAGCTTGCGGTTTGACCAATGCCAAAACATAGCTTGGTTGAAATAACTGTTTTGCTTTGCTCAGTGCTAAATATGAATTTTGCTTGGCTTCAAATACTCCTAAGTTTCTTGAGGCCTGAGGGAAGAAAAAATATTCCAACGGGTTTCTGAATCTTTGAGATTTAAAGTTCTTTAGAGAAATTTTGGGTTCCTCTAATCTCAGCCTGGATTTTCCTGTAACTGTGTCATCTACAAAATCTGACTCAGACAGATTGCTACCCAGAAAGGATTAGGAGCCCCCTTCTGTCTGTGATGTCCACCCATGACATTTCTTGTTCTGACTGTAGTCCAGCACTCCCATCCTCTGAGATTATAAAATAAGTTAATGTCAGTGGGGGAAAGATGTGTGGGTATTAAAAGTTAAGCTTGATTTTAAACAAAAGAATACAAATACTTCTAAAAAACAGGTGCTGCTGCAGTAGTTGACCAAATAAATCCCTTTTAGTACGTGAATCGTTAGGAAAACTTCTGTGGCATGTGCTACAAGACAAACTAATAAAACAGGAACAATACCCAGCACGGATGTCACACTGCAGAAGTAACTCAAAGCACTCTAGAAGCAAACCAGTATCATTACAGAGGTGAAAAAGTAAGGTACAGACAAGTTGAAAGAGCACCGCTTGTCACCTCCTCCATCAGCAGCAAAGCATTAACGGCAGCCAATGGCCAGCACACTAGGCTAAGAAATGATCCTTCTATACTCTAAATTTGTTAATCTATAATTAAGACAAAACAATAGGAAAAATAAACCAAAATAAAAAACAGACTCTATTAATTTTATTTTATTTCCACTCTTGTAAGTACAACTGGATTTATTTTAGATTATGACTACTTGAAACACAGAGGAGATGATACCAGGACATCTTGCTTCCAGTCAAATTCAGATCAACTCAGGACACCAGTCCATCTCCAGTTAGAAGCATGGTAAATATTAATTTGGGACAGGCAAGCCTTTGAAATCACACAATAAAAATAGACACATTCCTTTGAGAACTCAGGAGCAAACCTTAAATCCTTCATTACTAACCATGAGAGTTTAAGAGGTATAACAGTTGCCATGCCTGGTAACTACAGATAAAAATTGCATTATCTCTTCCTTGCTGATGGTGAAAGAAAGTAAAACTTGGGAAGAAGCTGAAATCAGCCGTAAGAAAACTCTAGTTTTATACTCATCGTTACTACATGTAAACTGCCAGAGGATAGACTCAGGAATAAATAAATGCAAAGTCAAATCTGTAAACAGAATTGCAGCAGCTAATCAAAATACTGCAAACCACATTAAGCAAAGAAGATCACAGTACAGTAACAAAACCCAGAATCACAGCATACAACCAAAATTCAGCAAACACAAGGAAAAGCAGAGAAATAAAACCTGAACAACCCTACCATAATTAACAGAACTGAATTAAAGAAATCAGAAATCTAATCCAAGAGCAGATTGACTGTAATTTTTTTTTACAGAAGGGCTGCAAAAAATCAAACAAGCTGCATTTCTAGGAAAAGAACTGATTTTCAAGCTAGATCCAATGAAACTCAACATAATGCATTTCACTGGCCAGAGCAAGCCCAGCAGAAGATGAATACATTAAAACAGGAGATAAAACAAGAAATTTTGACAAAGATAACAAAAGATGTGTGTTCAAAAAACATCTAAGAAAATGGAAGTGAATAGAAAACAAGACTTAAGGGTAGACGCCCTTGTGAAAAATGTTACCACCCTCAACTGCCCAGCCAATAAACAGCAAAACAGAACTCCACTGTATCAATGAACTGTGATAGCTGACACCATTCCAGCAGTATTTCAGAAAGACTCACATTTTCATCCCCTTTCTACATAATTGTTTCTCTTGTCACACCTGGTAAGTATTGTACAGCAGATTAGGAAGAAATTCAGAAAGCTGACCAGAATATTGAAAAAAAATGAAGGAAATGCACTCTTCCTGTTCTTCCCTCTGAACTGCAGCACAGCATTTTAATGAATTCCCAGGTAATACCAGGTCAAGATCTGGAAAGCTGAGCCACCAAGAGGTATTCCTTCCCACAACTTAATGAAAAATTAGTCTCTGAAGCTTAATTAAAGAAATTTGCAATATCTCACAGTACACCTGCTCTGCAATTACAGTATGATTGCAGCTCAGAAAGCCATACCCAGGGCATTCTGAATAGATATAATTTAGGCATCAAAAACAGTAATGAGGGGGTGGTACTGACTTACTTGAAGGCTTTCATCCAAGTAAGAAACCTGGCAGGCTTGAACAGCCCATGCTGAAGTCCATACTGCTACCAGCACCCTAAGTTGCTGTAGCTAGATTAAAGATAGATTGAGCATAGCTATTACCACCACAGTTCTTACTGCCATGAAGCTATGTCCTAAACACCAGCAGAAGGCCGCTGATGTAATCCTTATGACAGGAGATCTATTCATGTTTTCACATGGACCGCTAGCGGATGAAATGATGGTTTCTCCTACAGGCTTATGCATTACAACATGCAGGAGTTGCTGTGTCAAAGAAAAAATGTAGGTTCTACTCAAGAAGCCTTTGCAACCAGGCAAGACAAGCGACACCATCTGAAATGACTATAACGAAAGAATTATATAGGGTCACCAGCAGCCGCTGTACATGCCAAAGAATGGTTGCTTTTTTTGTAAGTGACTCAACTTGCTTGAGGCACTAGGCCATCTGAGATTTCTGTATGTCCAACTAACAGCAACTATACTAAAAAGCAAATTAGCAAAGAGCTGGGTGAGATATCTGCAGTGTGTTTCCTTTACCCTGAGAAGATGGTGCCCAGACAGACAATACTGCAGTGGGGATCTGCAGTGTCACCTGTAATGGCCGAAATGTCTGTTTGCAATATTCTGCTGCATAACAGTTCAAGGGACCTTCCTCAAAGCAAAAAACAAAGCATTTGCACGGTGGGCATCACTAGGATAAGATAATGACTCCTGCAGCTCTCTGCAGCTGAACAGAATTCTCTCCAGAACAGAGTTTACACATGGGCTATAAATAACCAGGCAAGCTGCTGCTTTTGGATTTGCTCCTCATCAGACAACACATCCAGATGGCAAAATACAGAGCACAGTTTGCAGGAACAAGTCTAGCAGATGTCAGGAAACTGGATTCTCCAGCCTAACTTTTAGATGGTGAAGGACTCAGTTTCCCTGGGACAGAAAAAGGGGGAAAAATTTCAAGACAAAATCAAAACAGACAAACCACCAGGAGACGACAACCAAACTACTGGCCAGTTTCTGGTCCACTTGTTTGCTAGCTGGGCAGATCACTTCACTGATGGAAAAGAGCTGCATTCAGCAAGAGAAGCAGCACAACTCTCTCTATAGCAACAGCAAACTGCTGCATAGTTCCTTTTATAGCTTGAATTTACCATACAGCTGTAACTTTACAAACATATATTGCCTGGTATTCACAGCCAGACAGATGTGTAAAAACAATGCTTTACTCCCTAACAAAATTTTATTTTGGCTACAGTGAAGAAAGCTTGATCTGCTCGATGCTTCTATTTCACCAGAGAGGGATTTGAGCTAACTTAAAACATACCCACACATTACCCAAAGTGTGCATTTACACATGCAACACTTGTAGTAAATTACAGTTTAGGAAACAGTTCTACCACTTACATTGGAGTAAATAGTACACATCAGCCTTCCAAACAGACACACAAAGCAGATGGATAGTTCTGTATCTGTGACAACTACAGACACCTATTTAAAATTAATCATAGAATCACAGAATCATAGAATGGTTTGGGTTGGAAGGGACCTTAAAGATCGTCCACAGTCCAACTCCCCTGCCATGGTCAGGGACACCTCCCACCAGACCAGGTTGCTCAAAGCCCTGTCCAACTTGGCCTTGAACACTTCCAGGGAGGGGGCATCCACCACTTCCCTGGGCAACCTGTGTCAGTGTCTCACCACCCTCACAGTAAAGAATTTCTTCCTAGTATCTAGTCCAAATCTACCCTCTTCCAGTTTAAAGCCATTCCCCCTCATTCTATTGCTACCTCCGAAGTTGGCTTATCACCTTTTTGACAGAGAAGTTATTAATATTTCAAATACTCCTTGGAAACCATCACTACTTTTGTACACCCAGAAAACCTCAAATAAGCACACACAAATTAAAAACGTATTTGTTATTAGAATGAACTGGCATCAGCCCTTCAACACAGACCTCTGTTAGGAGCCAAACAGGAAATCATTCATTTAACACTTGATTACAGAAATGACTGAATCACAAAGCAACAACCACTTCCTCCATAATAAGAAGACTCCTCAAGTGCAGCTGTCACATCATCCAGCAATTATTTCTGGATGGTATTTCCAGCTTGTGCAATGGCACTAGCTGGTTGGTACATAATAGACTTAATGCTGAAAAAAACCCAAAGTGTCTTTAACACCATTGTGTTATTACCCGAAATAGGGCTGTCTACTTTCTGGTTTGGAAGCTGATAATAGTTCAAGCTAAAGCAAAGCCACACGTGTGCAATTTCAGTATGTTTTATACATTTAGACTCTTGGTCTGATTTTTTGTGCTTTTTTGGCTGAAAGGATAACTTTCCCAGATGGAGGGAAATTTTCCACTGTGCATGGCAGCCCTCTGGAATCAACAGACAAAAAAGGATGAGACCGGGATTTCAGTTACAGTAACGTGAACGCAGAATCTTCCCTTGTAGTACGAATTGTTCCAGTATTTCACCAGGAGATATGTTTTAAAAAAACTCATAAATGACAAAATGGTTTTGTCCTCCTCCCTAGAAAATATGGTCCTTACATTATCTGATAAAATAAGGCATTTTTTACCCTTAGTATTATGCACTTTTTAAGTGCTTTTCTGTGTGCAGAAACACAGTTAGGATTCCTGTCTGGGATGGTGAGATCCAGTTGAAGACACCAAACACCTTTAGACAGTTATGAACTGAAGTACTGATAAAAGCAGCAAATTTGAAAAAGGATAGGCAGGAAGGACAGTGAAGGAGATATGGTAATAGTCTAGACACATTTCTTACAGTATAATCTCATTATAAATGTAGTTAATATTGTATAAGATAGAGGTATAATGACAGACTGATATCTCAGCACTCCACTGTGTCTCTACTGTCCAGAATGAATAAAGTTTATCTGTTAAATGCATTGAAAACCAAACAGAAAATTGGTAGATTCATAGATGTTCTATGGTTAAAAACAATGGTCCAGAACGATAAAAGCCATGGTGAACAAGCCAAATATTTTTCACAGCAGTGCTGATTCTGAAGAGCTTCAGCAGAATCTCAGAGTGAAACTCTTCTTTATAAGGAGCTGTGGAAGCTTGTCTAAGTGAAGTGTCACTTGGAGATCTTTTTAAAAAAATCAATAAAATGAAGACTAGTAAACTGCCAAGATCAGGCAGTTTTCTTTCCAGAGTTCCCCAGGAAATCATATATGAACTCTTAAGTGTGGCATATAACCTCGATAAGATAAAAAAGTGGGAGGCAGCAAATAAATGGTTGATATTTTTATGAGTCCAAAAGTCCCTTAGGAATTACAGACCAGCAAGCCTGGCTTCCATACCACCAGTCTACGAAAAGCTATATAGAATAGATCTAGAAATAGAAGACCTAGAACAGGAGATGGGAGAAGAATCTTCCTGGGTCTGAGGAGAGAAGTTCATAGAAGTCAATAAATTTAGGTGCTCTGTTCCATGCTAGTGCCTGTAGAGTTTCAAAACCCCTTTGCTGAATAGACTAGACTAGACTAGACTAGAATAAAATAGAATAGTATAGATCAGAACAGAACAGGACTATTTCAGTTGGAAGGGACCTGCAATGATGATCTGGTCCAACTGCCTGACCAATTCAGTGCTGACCAAGTTAAAGCATGGTTTTAAAGGCATTGTCCAAATGCCTCTTAAACACTGACAGGCTTGGGGCATGAACCACCTCTCTAGGAAGCCCATTCCAGTGTTTAATCACAATGTTAAGGTCACTGAAACAATTAAAATTGCATGAGATAAGAATGAGAATCCTCTAATGGATTAATAATGCCTAGAAAGTGAAGAGGAGATGAGGCAGGACCTGCTTTCTTCACAACAACAGATTCTAGAAAGGCCGTCAATAGGGGGACAACAAAAATTGCTGACTGCAGTCAAAACTAAGGCTGACTGCAAAGAGCTACACAAGATCTTATGATACCAAATGACGTGTGATAAAATTCAACATTGATAAGAGCAAAAAAGACATTTGGGAAAAGGCAGCTCTAACTAAACACACATAATAACAGCAAAATTAGTCATTCCTACTCAGGAGACAGCACTTGGAAACTCTGCAGAGAATTCTCTGAAAACATCATCTTAATGCTTGAGGTGGTAAAAAAAGGAAGCAGAAATCAGGAATTATTAGGAAACAAGTATAGGACCTTAGTGCTTAGTGTACTAGTCTACAGCTAACGCAACTCTGGTCATCCATCTCCAAAAAGATACAGCAGAACTAAAATAATGATGGGAAAAAAGGAAGAAGAACAATTGAAGGGATGGAGTATGTTGTACAGGAGTAAAGAGCAATGGTGATAGCTGTCCTTTTTTACCACCTTTTATACCAAGGTCTCCAGATACTCAGGAAAATACATGGTAACTGTCACCTAGGTTGCGCTCTGCATGAACCAGACAGTTCTCTTGAAGGAACATCAGGGGACAAAATAGGACAGCCAACAACAGTGCACATATTCTACATACCCTCTGGTGGGAGATGCACCAGCCAGGGCTCCCTTGGCCTGGCACAGACCTTCGAAGCATCCCCACAGCTCGTGCACTCTTCTGGACCCAGAGACGAGGTGAAATGCATGTCAGAATGGATTTTGCCCCATTTATAAAATGCAAAAAATAAAAGGCACCCAACAAAATTATTAGGGTGCATCTCAAAAAAAAGAAAAGGTGATTTTGTGTACAATGTCTTTTATAATTGTGGAATTAACTGCAAGAAACATCCACTAAGGCCAAAAGTGTAATTCGGTTCAAATGACACAAAGTGATGGAGGATAAATCCACGTGCCCCTTAATTTGGATGCAGCTCCTGGCATATGAATTTCTGAGTGCTGGAATATGATTTCTTATGTGAGCGGACACAGGAATACATACTGACCCTGTTTCTTGCATATTCTTTTATGAAATGTAACTGTTGACCGCAAGAAAAGATACTGGACTACATGGACCTCAGTTTGATCTACTATGTCTGTCTTGAGCATATTTATTTTTAAATAATATATATAATGAATCAGAACAAAACACCCCCTATCTCAACACAGTTATCTAATTGTTAGGAAATGTGCAAAGGCATCTAATTTGCCTTTGAAAGGAACTTGAATTTTATCTTCTTACAATCCATGCCAGGGGATTTTTCCTGTGTGATTAAATCAGACCTGTTAAGTAATACAGAGTTCAACATACTGGCATCTAGAATTACAAAAATGGGTTCAGGTTTCATGGCCTGTGTAGTGTTGGCTGCAAAAGTAGCTTACTGGCTAGCGTGGCATCCAAGCTTAGAACCCTTTTTGGTCATGGTCTTCAGGATTTTTCATTCATTAGTTCCAGAGAAAGCTAAGAGGTTTTGCAGCTTTTTACTTTTTTTCTTTCAGATCTAGGAAGTAGAAGATTGTGTGCTGTATTTCATGTTGGACACGTCTTAATTATTATTGATTGCTTTCTGACACTGCGGTCTGTGAAGTGCCAATGGAATGCAAACCTGTAATCTGAAATTCTGCCCTGTGTCAGGTAATGATCTGACTGTGGATGGTCTTTAAGAAAGAGAATAAAGCTGAGCTGTTCTGAAGATTTCTACTAAGGCTTCACAGAAGAACCACAGAAAGGCTGCAAATCACTTCTCTGTGAACAATTACAAGTTTGATGAAAGTTGACACTACCTTGAAATATTTTTCTGAAGATTATAAAAATGCCATTACGTTGTTATAAATACATTACTTAAAATATTCATGAAGCAGTAAGTGAGGAAATAATACAATTTAATGATTAACTGTACCTACTCTTCTGTTCCGACTTTATTCTGGTCTTTTTTACATCAGTAGGATCTGGATGATTTATTTTTGTGAAAGTTCACTTACTTCTGTTGCATAATAGCAATAGATGTCAGTCTATTTCTGCCATCATAATTAGTTGCTGTGGAGATGGCTGAAATATCATGGATTATTATAATTGCAAATGAAGAGTAAGCAGCGGGAAAAGATGACATTGATAATCTGCAAATATTGCAAGGTTCCTTGAAACTAGTTAAATAAGAGATATTTGAGTTTGCCATAATTAAGAGCAGGCTTACAGAATATGGAGGTGGTGTACAGTTCAGATGAATACACTGTGTGGAAACACGATGGTTACATGTGATAGCATCATAAATTTAGCTTAATGTTAAAGCAAAATTATCATACAACCCATGCATCTTATGATTTTGTTACATATAATTTTGCTTAAGGCCTACAGAAAAGCCACTTATGATATTCACCTTTATTACTATGAGGTAAAAAGCCATAGCAGTAGTACATCAAATCAGTAGGTGTTATCCTGAACTAATATTTTTTGGCAGATAAATGAAGGAGAAACAGGTGTTCAAGTGTCTGCATGAAAAGTGGCTAGAATTATCCCCTTGACATAGTTCTTTAAAATGCAAGAATCAAACAGCATCTTTCATGGGAGACTAATGAACCTCTCGGAGGGAGGAAGGACAAAGTAGACAAAACCAAAATTCCTGATGTACTATTTTACAACAGAACTCCTTCTTATTATGTTGGATTTTGCCATAGGGCAGGCTGGCACTCCAATCTGCACCTCACCTGGGTAACGAGAGGTGCGTAACTGGTTGTGTGTAATGGTGCTGCCTTCATATAGCCACTGTGTGCACTTCCAAAATGAAAGCATTATCACATCTTTGCCTTTTCTGCCCCCGTAGCATGAAGCAATTGGCCTGCATTAAAAAAAAGATTCACCAAATTATGCTTTTATGAAGAAACAAACTTTTTAATGCTTGAATGAGCTAAATACGAATATAAATACTCTCTTAAGTATTGCTGTTTAGAGCTAAGATGCTGCCTTCTGAAACATGAAGGGAAAGTGAGAAGCGCTAAGGGAAAGTGAGAAGCAGCTGTTTGTAAAACAAGATTTATTCCCCTCTCTGAGCATAGCTGAGTGACTGATATCAGAATTATACTTCCAAGATTTCCATGCCATTATTTGACTTTTTAAACACCAAAGAAGTACATTGGCATCTTATTAAGATGATAAAGATAATTTAGGTGGACAGGATGGGAGAGCCTCAGAGTACTGATGGAGTTATACTGACTGAGCAACCAAACACTGCATGTATTTATTATCAACAAAACTTCTGAGTTTGAAGATACCGGAATGGAAAGATCTCTTTCTTTGTGTGACTATGAATTAGTACATCCCATTCTGACCCAGCCTGGTGCTCAGAGAGCAGTTCACATCAGCCGCTTATCAAGGCCAATCTGAAGACCAATTCTTGAGAATCAATGGCCTAGATACTTCTAGGTCAACGAAGGTGACCATCTATTTTGTAAGTCATGAACTCAGAAGTTTAGGCAATTCCTCTCTCAATTACAGATATAGCAGTTAATACAGCTGATAAGTGACTGAGGTTTGAACCTAAAAATGAGAAGATTTCAGTTTCTCCAAAGATTTCAGGCACCTTTGTGTGACTGGACAAGGAAATGGGATCAAGAAGCACACAGACTTTCTGAATAGAAAAAAAACAAAGACATAGATTATTTCACCTTCTTTAAATGAAACACAAAGTTTTGTTGGGCTTTAGGTTTAGGAACAGGTTCAGGAAATCTTTTTTTTATTGGAAAGAGTACACATGTTCATATTGTAAGTTACATGGATTAACAGGAACTTACTATGAATTTGGGTCTCAGTCCTGGGATACTTCTTCAGATGCCTCTCTCATTGCCATCTATCGAAGCTTTAAGAGCCCAGAGATCTGTAAGGGCAGCTCTCTAGAGTAAGCCAACAAACTATTTTTTCTGTCCCCCAAAGCCCTTCAGACATGATGGCAGTCTTTAAGAAATACTTCAAGAAACTAAGAAAAGCTCAAGAGCATCAGATTTTTAGGGAGTTTCTCTTGCTTTTGGGACAGGATTTATTTGCTGAACAGTAGCAGGTAGCTGTCTTTTTTTTACTGTTATGTTGTTTATTTAACAGGTACTGGGTGAAAATAAATGAGATGTCAATGCTGTAGTATTTCTAAGCCTCAAAGGTACTAGCACAGTCAAACAATCCAGACATGCCTGTGAATATGGGCAGGGTTTCCAGACTGCTTTGTGGTATCTCTCATAATAATAACTATGAATAATAATATGCTTAATAATAAGTATGCAAATTGACAACAATCACAGCAATACATGATTATCCATGAAGCCAAGAAATAAACCAATACAGAATAAAAAGTTATAAGAAAAAAAATATCCAGGGAAAAGTGGAATATCAAAAAAGATTTTTTTTTTCCTGGGATTCAGATGACTTATTAGGGTTTTGAATACTGTATCTGAGAAAAAGCCAAGGGCTAAACGTGGTGGAGGAGATGAATGCACGTAAACCACTGAGCACTTACAGGGTGGGCTCTTCTTGCAAGCATCTCTTGTGTAATGCTTTAGAAGTAAAACCCTGCAGGACTTAAAATCTGCTTAGTATTATCTTGAATATTTTGGAGATCAAATAGCCTTTTATCTTGTCTGTTAAACATCAAGGGGGAGTCAGGCAGGTGTGACTCTTAAGTATCACTGTAGGAAAACATTCAGTCAGTATTATATACAGAGTGGAATGAGGCATATTCACAACAGGTTTACTGGCTTGGCAAAGAAGGTAATTAAAGAATTATGATTTTATATTTGCAGAAAAATATTTAATGACACTGTATTTACTTAGTCAATGGATAGATATGGACATGCCAGCTGACTTCACTCCATTTCAAGATATTATAGTGAGTTCTGACTTTTTTTTAAAGAGTAAAAATAAAGGCTCCAATTTAGGTAACTAATTACTACAATCACAGAACCAAATCCTGCTCTCATTATACCTTTTTAAATCTTAGATGAAATTTCACTAGAGTTCATGTACTTATAGCAGATCTAAATTGATGCAGCAGGGTGCACATATTTTTGCATTACTTAAATTACTCTAAACAATGGTGTAAGATGACAGGTAAAGAAATAATTTATAGGGGGAGAATTTTTTTTTAATCAATTACTGTTGCTTGCCTTATTTTATTTTCTTGGTACATAAAAGGGCAGAAAAGAGAGAGAAATTATCAGTATTTCCATACTGTTGTTTTCATTTCATCTCAGAAATATCAGATAAAAAAATGCCTGTTTGTCTCTGGTTTTGTTAATGAACTTTTGGGGGACTGAAATTATATTTGTTGCATAATGCTGTTGGATTTTGTGAAACTGTTCTCTTTCCCCAAAGAGTTAATCAAACATGTCTAATTGATGCTACAAAGAACAAAATTTTGAACAGATTTAGTAAACATTTTTTGCCACTCTGTTCTGAGAGGACATAAGTTGAACTACTCAGGATAAGTGTCTTCCAGGACAGATAAAAGCCACATTTTTAATACAGGAGAAAAAGCAAATATAAATGAATAATAATCTCCATCTACCTTCTACATGCAAGAAAATGGAAACAGAAGTCCTCCTTCCACTGTAGGGCACTTTTACCAAAGATTAAACACCAGAGCTCAAAGGAAAAATCTATGATGCATTTGATTTCCCACATTTTTTATAAACAAGAGGCATTTTTATTTTCAAGTGACTTTTTGATTGTGTTCTGCTCTATTCCTTTATTTTGGCCTGACATGCTGTAAGAGCAGCAATCACAGTAACATCAGTATTAGGTACAGGCTCTGACAACCAAATCAAACTTAAAAAAAAAACAAACCAATTGTCACATTAAAATTGCTTTTGGTATTACATCTTCAATCAGAAAGATGGTAATAAATCCTGAGCCTACATAAACAGATTTCTCAAACACTCCTGAAGTGCAGACAGGACTGCGGTGGGGAGCGATAACTGTGGTGTGCTAGCAACACAGCACATCCACTCTTGAGGGAATGCAAAAAAACCCACTATCAGTTGAAACTGCACGGGCAAGGTATGAAAGGGGAAGACTGAAATAATTGCCCAAGGTGGAACTTGATCCAAAGGCTACGTTAGTGTCCTTGTTCTTCTGAAAATTTCTAAGGTATCTTCACTGATTGCAATCAGTTTTTAATGCTTTCCTTCCCCTGAAACAGAATCCACAGCATTATGACATTACACAGTGATGTAGTAAAGCTACAGTTTAAGTTTAGAGAATACAGCGGATCCTGCAGCGAATCTGTAACACTCTCCCCAGTTCTTCTGGTTTCCCTAGAAAGGATGTAAACCACAAGGGACAAACAAATATGAAGAACCTAACCTTCACTGTGCAGTAAGAGCAAAATCCAGATGTTCCTTCAGAGAAGCACAGACCCTGCATTATAATATTGCTGTGTCGAAGTAGGCGACCATGAGTCTCTTACAGGACCATAGAATGGTTTGAGTTGGAAGGGGCCTTCAAGATCATCCAGTTCAAAGCCCCAGTCATGGACAGGGACACCTCCCACCGGACCAGGTTGCCCAAAGTCCTGTCCAACCTGGCCCTGAACACTTCCAGGGAGGGGGCATCCACCACTTCCCTGGGCAAACTGTGCCAGTGTCTCACCACCCTCACATTAAAGAATTTCTTCCTAATATCCACTCTAAATCTACCCTCTTCCAGCTTAAAGCCATTCCCTCTCGTTTTATTGCTACCTGTCCTTGTAAAAAGTCCCTCCCCAGCTTTTCTGTAGGACCACTTCAGGAACTGGAAGGCCACAATAAGGCCCCGGAGCCTTCTCTTCTCCATACTGAACAGCCCCAACTCTCGCAGCTGGTCCTCATAGGGGAGGTGCTCCAGCCCTCTGATCATCTTCGTGGCCCTCCTCTGGACCTGCTCCAACAGCTCCATGATCTTCTTATGCTGGCGGCCCCAGAACTGGATGCAGTACTCCAGGTGGGGTAAGCCTTCCCTATAGCTTGGCCCTGAACAAAACCACTCTAGGACTGGGCATGTATATTGATAGCAGCTGCAAGGGAAATTTTCATAGCACCTCTCATGATGTGCAAAGAGAACTGCATGGAACAGACACCAGAAGTTGGGAAAAAAATTACAAATTCTGGCTGAGATATTTTTAAGAGCTTTCAAAAATAAAAGCTGTATTTGAATTTTCATGGAGAAAAGAGATGAGCTAAGCCTGTCTGGTGAAATTTTGATTATTTATGAATTTGCCCTTGATGGAATTTGTTAGCTTACCATGTTTGCAATGTAAATAGCTTGATAATGCAATAAATTTTTCCTAGCTTTTCCCAAAGTCTGTAGGAAAATATGACAGAATTCAACTTTCTGGAAACTACGAATAAATAAATACATAAATATGGGAATTTTCCTTCTGGCCAATTTAGCTAATAGCAGTATTTCACTTTTTGCACTGCTGTAGTCCCCTAAGCATATCCTTATATTCATATGGAACTGTGCACTGCAGTGTTATTCAAAGTAATAAATGAAGAGCACCACGATCAGCGAGTGTTCATTGACTCTGGACTACTGGTAACGCCCAAGTTTTTTTACAAAAGAGAAACAGGAGTCTGCTTATTTCATAGAAGTGGCAAGTGCTGCAAAATTAATGTGAAAGAGTTGTTCACGTTACTGTAAAGGTATGGCGTGGGACCTGCCTTCCTTATAGTATCAGCACTGGCAGCCTTTTAACCATGCTTCCTAGAGTGGAGAGGTGATGTTTTCCATAGTATCATAATAGTTTTGCAGGTTTTTTTTAAAAAATACAACTTTTTTGTTGTTTTGCTGAAAAACACTTCCTCAAGCTAGTTCTTATGAATGCAATAAAATACTTACTCCAAACTGCAAAATCCTGCAGCTTTGGAACCTGACAAGGGGATGATTCTGGCTCAAAGGCTAATTGTATCCAAACAAAATTGTTAAATCCCAGATGAGCTAGTATCTCGGAGAGATACTCTCTCTCAGGAGAGAGAACCATAGCCAAGAAGCATCACTGTTTCTTCTCTCTTTGCTGAATTTGTACTTTTTTTCAGGAAGATTTTCCTTTTTCATTCTTTGATTCTCTTCCACTCCTTCATTCCTGGATGCACTAATCACATGCAGGGGGACTGGAGAAGAGGGGAGGCAATTGCTATGCCAGGTAGGTGCTTAACTGCTTTGCTAAATCTGGGCTTGAGTACTCACATTTTTTTCCCAGGCTCCCCAGTTTTTGTAAAGTTTCATGACGTTGTTTTGCTGGACTCATAAATTACAGCACAACCCAATTCTCTTGCCCCATGAGGTGCTGTGCTGTAATTAATAAATCATTTGCATTTCAACAGCAGCTTCTGTCAAAGAAGATGAAAGAGCTCAAATATTAGAGTAGTGTCTTAACATTCTCTCTCTCAGGTACTATTCCTGTTGGAATTCTAAGGCAAACTCCACATCTGTCCTTGCTGGTCGATTCATAGACAAGGCTCCCTTGCCACCCTTGCGCAGCTAATGCCGGAGGATGGAGCACCCCTGCCCTTCTGCCCCACAGTCCTTGTAGCAATATGCAACGGGATCACTGCGCAATACATTTGCCCACCCTCCAAAGCACTCCATTGCTTAGAAAGTGGGGGTACAACTCATATTTTTACTACTACTATTACTCCTTCCAGCTGGTAATGTAACTAGTTGTGACTCTCTTAATTTCCTGTGGATGAAGAAACTGACTGTACTGGCTGAGTGGTTACCATCATTATCTTTTTAACTTTGCTGGTGGTATCCATAAAACTGACCCATAATTAAAAAAGCAGTAACACCCACATGTCCAACAAAACTAGTTCATTACACATTCCAGAAACCTAGGGATTGCAAGATTAACTCTTTTCAAATGAAAGCATTGTTTCCTTTGAAATTAATCCAACTTTGGTAAGTAAAAATATCAGGTTCTCTCTGAAAACATTACAAATGGCCACTGCCAGACATGCAAGCGAGGAGCTGTGTCCTTGTCCTTCACAACTGAATTACAAGAAACCTCTGTAGACATCAGGAAATCAGAAGTGGTGAGTACACTATCTGCTTTCTGTTTCAGGGAGTGACTACAATGAAAATAAAATGAGGTAATTGTTATTTTAACCTCTCCTCTGAGAATCCCTCCCTTTGCTGTCAATGCATTTCTGCTAGCAAAGTGGGTATGATGCTCCTGTTATGCAGCATCGTTTTTCACAAGAGACGGTCAGTACTAATGCCAGCTTTCTCCACATCCTCCAAAAGACACCTCTTCTCATCAGAGTACTGCATGAAGTCTCAGTTTAACTTGATTAGGTGGGACTGCTGCTGCTGTCCTCATAGCCTCCTAGGCCCAAAGTTGAGAAAGCAGCCTCCTGTTTGCCTCCATGGAGTTCAGTAGTAACATGTCCTAACATCAGCAGACCAGGCTGGAAAGGCCCTTATCTAGTAAGGATATGCCAGCTACCTCGCACTAGTGTCGAGGCCGGATTTATGTCAAGTTGTTCTCTTCTTCGCGCCATGGTATGTAGCATTCAGGAGTGCCTGTCC
>NW_010184995.1:0-24178 GCF_000695765.1 Mesitornis unicolor | reverse complement strand
ATGAATGCATATATTTTCAGCATGCTACTAGGCACACTTCAGTTCCTGGCTCTTACCAAATGAATTAACACCAGTTCAAACACATTTGCATTCTCTACACATTCGTTTAGTACCAACTGCAAAAAGCTAGTGCAGCTTTTAGTACAATGAAAAAATTGCTCCAAAAAGATGTAGAACAAAAGGCTCAAGCTTTTGTAACACAAAGAAAGGAGGACAACAGATGTGAAATGATTTTTGTGGATGTTTCTGTTTAGACAGACCTGGAAAAATGGAGATCCTAACAAATAATAGATACCAAGTGATTCCTATAGGCTTACAATTCTTCACGACAACTCTTGATTTGTAATTATTACCCTGAAGCTTTTTAAATTATTTGGAGTCCAAATAATATACACAGAAGTAAGACAGATCATGGATAAAGGTACTGGTTCCAGAGACATGGTACTAGCTGGAAGCTTGTTACCCTGAGTGCAACATGATAGGGTTAGGAAAAATGCATGTGTAATTCTAATTTTGGCATCCTACTGATTATGTATACTATTCTTTCTAGCCTTTCCATAATAGTGGTCTTGATTAAAGACCATTGTTCAGGAAGGGAAGCACATGCATTTCCAGATGGCATAAATATGCTGCAGTGACTAAATAACATTTGATGAACACACGGAGCTCTGGCAGCGCTCCAGAAAGAAACCACTGCATTCATGTCATATAAGTGCTGTCTGACAAACTTGAGATAAACCACACAGCTAGATCAGGATGGGTAAAACTGGTGAATACACTACCTCCCAACTGCAATTCTTAAAAATGGTTAATTAGAAAGGTATAGAAAATATTATAGTGTCAATTTTAGATAGCAGCTTGTCCAACAGAAGTTAAATCAAAACAAGTTAGGTTTTTTTTTTTAATGTTTCTGATCAAGCATTTATTTTAAGCTCTTAATTTACAACCACAGTTTTAAAGTACCTGCTTCCTGTTTAGCCTGGTCTCTTTCCTGTACATTAAATCTTGATGAAATTGCTTACATTTACACCTCTCCTTTCTAAGTTGATAACTCTCAGTCCCATTTCTATCCCAAGACCTTATACCTCCCTCATGCTATCTCCTCAGTACCTCATTCTCTGCTCAAACTCAACATGGCCAAAGAACAGAGATGCTGCCTTCTGATGCTGCCATTTATTCTCTAGGCTAATACAGATAACAGCATCACGTCTATTAAGGTCTGTGAACCAGGCAGCATCTTCAGCTCAAATCTCTCCCTTGACCACAGTTCAGTTTTGCTATTAAGGACAGCAACAATTTGCTATTCTTTTTCTCCGTCAGAGAAGTGAGTTTATTTTCCTCATGAGAAATTCAGACACCAAGAATGTGTATTTGTCACCTTTCCTCTTGTGTTTGGGTTTTCAGGTAGGGTAGTGCCTGCTTTTTAAGTTTGTGCCATAGAACGTAGAGAGATTTGCTAGCCCAATCAAAGAATATAATTGCAAGAAAATAAGAGTAGTACCTGAGCCATTTTTTTTTCCACAAATCAAGACACTTACACACAGTCAATGGTCTCAGTCTTACCATGTGGTTAATACCACGTAACTTATGGTTAGAATGGTTATGGCTAGAATGCCAGAAAGAAAACAGATGCTTTAAAAAACTGATCCAAAGATTCTCGAGGATCACAGGCAAAAAAGAATATTAAATTAGCAGAGTAAATCAAACACATTTGCAATATATACAGTCAGGCTTCATCAGGATTTCAGTAGTGGCAACAAGGGTCCTGTGGAAGTTCTTGAGCCCAGGCATTCACCTGACTGTTCTCACTCTCAATACCAGTGTATTTGTTCATTTCTAATGCCCCTTGAAGCTGTTTTCACATTCAAAAATCAAGGTGTAACTTGCCTAGTACAGAGTTAACAGGTAAATCCTTCCCACCCACTTCCACAAACACAGAATCTGGTAGAAATATTTTTACCACAAATTAAAAATGCTTTACCTTTTCAATCATAGACTCATAGAATGTATTGGGTTGGAAGGAATCTTTAAAGCTTATCCAGTCCAACCCCTGCAGTGAGCAGGGACAATGTTACCAGATCAGGTTGCTCAGAGCCCCATCAAGCCTGACCTTGAATATCTCCAGGAATGTAGCCTGCATCACTTCTCTGGGCAACCTGTGCCAGTGATCTACCACCCTCATATTGAAGAACTTTTTCCTAATATTCAATGTAAATCTATCCTTCTCTAGTTTAAAACC
Source organism: Mesitornis unicolor (assembly GCF_000695765.1). Classification (NCBI taxonomy): domain Eukaryota; kingdom Metazoa; phylum Chordata; class Aves; order Mesitornithiformes; family Mesitornithidae; genus Mesitornis; species Mesitornis unicolor. The sequence goes on along the minus strand of NW_010184995.1, from coordinate 21,939 downwards.
ACTACCCTTTGTCCTATTGCTACATGCCCCAGTGAACAGCTCTTCCTCAGATTTCTTATAGGCACCTTTCAGGTATTGGAAGGCTGCTATAAGGTCCTCCTGGAGCCTTCTCTTCTCCAGCTGAACAACCCCATCTCTCTCAGCCTGTCTTTGTAGCAGAGCGGCACCAGCCCTTTGATCATCTTTGTGGCCTCCTCTGGACCCGCTCCAGCACTTCAATGTCCTTTTTGTGTTGAAAGCTCCAAAGCTGGATGCAGCACTGCAGGTGAGGTCTCACCAGAGCAGAGCAGAGGGGCAGAATCACCTCCCTGGCCCTGCTGGCCACACTTCTTGTGATGCAGCCAAGGATGCAGTTGCCTTCTGGGTGGCAGATGCACATTGGTGACTCATGTCCAGCTTCTCATCAACCAACACACCCAAGTCCTTTTCCTCAGTGCTGCTTTCAAGCACATCATCTCCTAGCTTGTAATGAAATACTGGCACTCTTTGGTGCCCTCAGTTATTAAGTTGCTAGAGCACTTCTGTATAGTTTGATGTTATTAAAGGGGGACATGATTTTCTAACAACATAAAGTGACAGAGCTTAGGATAGACTGTTAGAATCCATGAAAACTACTAAAGCGATTACAAGATATATTGTTTGCTTGCAGAGAAAGAGTAGATAGATAAACTTTTCATTACTGATCAAGATGTTTTGGAGGTGACTGTGGAACAGCTTTGGTTTGTTTGCTTCTTTTACTCATTCTCTCTCAAGATAAAAGACTGGTACATAACCTTTCTCTTCCAGAGAAAGAATGTTCTTTTTTGCAATCATGCTGATTTTATCCCTGGATTATATCACTGATATAAGCATTTTTAAACTATAACTATGTCAGGTAGCCAATATGCATAACATACCTCCTTCTACTGGTTAGCATAATAGTTCTGTAAACAGATATCCAAATAATGGCCTTATTAAAATATCCTTTTCCCAACTACCTTGAATAATTCACTCATAGTCTGCAAGGACTTCTGAAAGCAGAATATCTTAATTACTTAGTTTACAGATTTTTAAAGCTAAGACAGAAGTGTACCAGCAGGGTGCTTACTCTTCTGATCTCTTTAATAAGGGAGAATTCACATTTAGTTATTTATGGCAAATAAAAACATGAATAGAATAAATGCTAAATATTTTAGTGCAGGGTTTTTTTTAAAAATAAATACTGACAGATCACAAACAGACAGATGTCAAAAATATACCAATTTCCTTCCTAAGTAATCACGAAAAATCCATAAATCTAAGTACTTAATATTTTTGTTGCTGGCATGCCAGGACAGCCATTTTCGGAAAGAGATAATTAGTATTCTGGACATCTCCACAACAGGAGAAGTCGGGATGGGAATGACCAGAGACAGATGCATCTTATTTCTCTACGAATTCGTTACTGTGCGCTCACTGCAACAGTGTAGGTGAAGCCTCAGTGGGAGGGAACTGCAGAGGCAACAGTCATGCTGTCTTATTGACCCAGAAGACTATAGCAAGATTCAGAGACAGATAGCTGCTTTACAACATGCGCCAAAACTCAGCACTGTGTTCTAGTAAGCTGTGGTCAGCTTGTAGACAATTGTCATTATTAATACACAATATTACTAATTTGGTTCCCATACTGTGTGGGAGAAGAGGCTGTTTGGAGAAAAAGGGGTATCCAAGATGACTGACTTTACAGAAATCTTCATTGTTTAAAAGACAACATTAAGCAAGCTACCATTTCAGTGAGTTCAATAATTTTCACTGATAGAGCAAAATTTTCATCTTTGATTAAAATTACACGTGTAAATCTGAAATATCCCTTTAAGCATCCCTCTGTTTGCTATCCACTAGTATTTGTGCTCATGTTTAACATTCTCAGTTCTGACTTACGCCTTAGACAACATCTCATTATTTCTTAACAAGATTAAAACTACATTGCTTAATATATTTCAGTATACAATCTGAGTAACACTGACAAAACCAAAAAACTGAAGCAGTGAATGGCTGATTTGGACAGTTTCTCAAAGCAAGTAGCATGACTACACTGTTTTAATTCCTTTGTGAGTCCAGGGAAGTACAAGATGACAGTCAATTCTATTTTCAAATTTTAGCCAAAAAAATCCTTAAAAAATAAATTATCAACTGTCTCTGGATTACTTAAAGGAAGGTATGTTCTCATGATATGCATGGTTGTTCAATAGGATTTTTGTTTAGCTTAAACAGTATTTAAAACTGTGAATACAACAGTACTTGTGAAGGCTTGATAAGCTCACAATTTTTCTTCAACTATATATCTTCAGACTTCAAAGTTCACCACATTAACTCAGGCTTAGACCTCTCATCTAGACCAGAAATTTACTTGCACTGTAACTGCCAATAAATAGCTCAAGTTAGTAAATCTCTAAAAGCTATATTAGACAGTTCATAAACATTTGTTTTTCCTGAGATTGACTCAGTTTTGGCCAAATAAATAGCAAAATCGATCCAAATAATGTTTCGAGCTATGCAGAGAATAACAAATTCTCATTATAGTAAAAACTAAACAGCTATAAAACAACTGCAAGGTAATGAGTTCAGCATGAAGTCACGAAAATCTCTCTCCTATTGCATTGCAAGTTGTACAGCAATCAATTGCATGCCCAGAGAGTATAAAACGTTATAGGCAGCTGAAAATTAGAGGACTATGGTAATTTGAGTTCTGCTATTAGTTATTGTAGCTAAGTCAGAATTTTATTCAAAGCTAAACTGCAAATATATTATGCATCATCCAATAATAAAGAGTATGTTTCATGCACTATTTTCTAGTTAGAAAAAGCACCATTTAAAATAGGTTTATACTAAGGGCAAAATAACCCACACTCACCAATTTAAATGTAGAGACACACATTTTAAACTGCAACTTGTACCTGATTATGCAAATTATTGATAAACAGCTTCTATTAAGAAAATATAGGAACACTGATACACAAGACAAAACTAAAATGACATATTTCTGTTCATTGATAGAAAGGTTTGCATTCTGAAAACCCAAAAACCACCCCAAATTAGTACCAGTTACACTTTATAGGCAAGAAAGCAATTCAAACTGAATTTTAAATCAAGTCTCAAACACTATTTGATGGAGCATCTGAGATGAATTAAAAAAAAAAAAAAAAAAAGGAAATGGAAATAAATAAAAAAAAAAAAAAAAAAAGGCAAATCACCTTCCACGGAAGAGCTTTTCCACAGAATAATAATACCCAGAAACTGACTCCTGACATTGTAGGCTGTATTTACCATTCTGGGAAACATGTTTCTGCAAGAGAGACACGTTCAAGATTTGAAAAACAGAGAAGCTCCCTTTAAAATTATTTTCTAGTGATAATAATGTATTTTAGAACACTTGTAAACTAATATTTGCCTCACCAAAAATTTCAATTATATATGTAATTTGTCATCAAATTTTAAATCTCAACTCAAAGAGCCTTAGAGTTTGTCCTCCATGATAAAAACTTACTCCACATGCTCTCTGATACCTAACAGGCAGTAATTAAAATTCTGTGAAGTCCTAAGGTCAGACAAAACAGTTTAGTGTTTATACTGATGTAGCAAAATTAGACTAATACGTTCCATCAGAAAACAGTCGACCTTGCTCTACTTATCAGACAAAGAAATTAGGAAATTGTTTTCACTGTTCAGAAAAAGCTTTATTTTTATGTCAGAATTACTAATATACAGTGACATCATGAGATAATTGAGCAAGCAGAGACATATGCCTTTCATGTCTCTGCAACTTAAGGGAAGAAACCATAGGAAGCACTAACACCTTCATCACTGCAACTACTGCAGCTTCCTTATTTCTGCATCAGATTATACAAAGATATTTCCGCCACTTTTTAAAAAATACTGGACATCTCAAATTTGGCCTTCTCTCATATTTCAAGACAATTTTGGTAGGTAACTGTAGCAGAACTAGTACATGTGTTGAAATTAACTGGAAGCATTGACTCGGTTTGGAGGGTCAAAACATATCCAGTCAATATTTTACACTGGTAAAAGTTTTATTTCAGTCAATGCAAAATTTAACAAAATCGCTTGAGCTTGACGGTCTACCTCTGCCTTTGCAGGAAGAAAGATCACACTTCCTCTGGAGCTGCAGAAGTATTTCCAAAGAGACATTTAAGTGGGATTCTCACTGCTCTTCAGACTCTGATTGTTTTTCCTCCTCATTGAATATGGGACTAGAGTCTTGTAGTGAATTCTTAAAACCCACACACAGTAATCTCTTTTCCAGAGCAACAACTGTCCTCTATATTTTTCTTGGGAAACTAAGGTTTGTCAATATGCCATGATTTAAAGATTTTCCTCCTAAAATGAAAGCATTTGTACTCAGCTGCACAAGTAAAAGTAAGTCTTGATGTCTACATAGAGTTTTGAAATGCACAGCAGGCATGCCAAAGAGGGAAAATCTGAAAAGATTGGTGGGAATGGAGAGGAAACAATACAATAACATCAGAATGGTGAAAGGAAAATTGACTTCTGGTTTTTTGCGTTTTTTTTACAAATCAAATAAATATCTGTTATATTGCTATTTTAAGAACACTTTAGGGCTGTTTTAAATATATTTAGACCATCACTGCAATTGTGAATTATGAAAGTGCCCATTATAGTGTCACTGACAACAGGCCTCAAAACAGTTGAAGTACTCCTTTTGTTCAGTTGGACAGTTCCAGTGAAATCTACAAACCCTAACAGGTACAGAGAAACTTGCAGACTGAGTCTCTCTTTTTCAATAACTCCTCATTTTTAAAGCTATATCCTACTGGTATTCTAAATGTAGATCTCCCACACCAAGCATGTCTCCAAACCAAGAAAAACATTACAATCAAATAGGTAAGCAAGAAAAATTGCATAACTTAATTCTCCAGGACTTTTGTCAAATATTGTACATGTTTTCATTTCTTTTCTTTTCTTTTTTTTTTGGGGGGGGGGGAGATTTTTTTATTTTAAGAAAGATTTTCTTACCTCAAGGCTACAGAAGTGATCCACTGCATTTAAAGTGTACCTACAAGACCTTGCAAAGGTAGACATCAGGAGAGATGTGGAAAATCGTGTAGTACTTAGAAGCTTGAGATTGTGCAAAAGATAACACTTGATGCTTTCATTATATAAGGCACATTAGCAAGCTATTTCTAAAGCGGGCTTCTGAGAAACTCGCTAAAGTGTAGACTCTTAAATCCTGAAGTACATAGGTACAAAAGATACAGAAGAGTCATTGCCTTTACACTGATCTAAAAATTAATCATTTCGTCCTTCTGCCTTTTCAGTTCAGCAGTTAGTCAAATTGCCTGGGAAACAACCTTAACTCCCAGTGACCTCTGTTATCCAAACAACACATCCTCAGTGGTTTGGAGCAAACTACTCAAACTTTGAAGCAAGACAGTCTGGACAGCAGAGAGAGTTCTACCAATTCTACTTCACTCGTTCAGTATGCTTGAGAAAAGTTTTGGTTAGCACGAATTTCTCGACTTTTAACTTTTAGTTAAATCATAAGGAACTCACAGAGCCAACCACGGAAAAGCAGCCACAGGAAACAGAAGAGACAAATAACAGCATCTCTTCCATCAGCCTAATTAAGAACAGTACTGCATCTAAGGTGGAATTTCTTGAGCTCATATCCTTCCTGTTTACAAATTTATGCAAAAGGCAAGAAAAAGAACAGAGCATGTCATATTACTGTAAAAGAGAAGACTGCTAGCACTCAAATAATTGTTTATCAAAGGCTATTTAATCAATTTAATTGCCAGTACAAAAAAGAGATCTTGCTGGATTTCCATTATTTATTATATGTGGAGCGACTCGCTGAAGTACCTGGAAAGATTTACTTCCAAGTGGTCACCTACTTAGATCAATCGGTAAATCACTGACTCTGTGATGGTGTTTGTTTAGGTGGCAGCAGTTTAGCTGGCCCAGCCTCAATGGCCCCTCACTGAGATCTCTGTGTGTGTGGCCCATTTTGCACTGCAGCTGGCTTGACACACAAGTCCCACTGTATACCAAACCCATTGTTATTTTAATGTGACTCTTAACAGCCTATTTTGCCCTCACCACCCTAAAAACAGTTCCTAAGGGCAGAGTGCTGAACGCTCTACAGCAAAGCTACCTGTCATAAGGAAGATAAATCACAAAAGACGTGAGAATTTTTAAAGGCACAATTTTCTAGGTTCAGCTAGGCTGAGAGAAAGCTAGAACAAGTATTTATACAACATTTTATTATTTTGATCACCGTTTCAAAAAAATGTAACAAAGAAAGTACAAAATTTCTTATGGAGTTCCCTTATGATTATGATTCTTATTCTGACACTTTTAAAATTACATGCAACTATGACACTGCAAAATAAACATGTTATGAACCCTGTAAGTCAGATATTAATTCTTTGTGACTTGGGGAAGTTTTCAATTCATTCAAAAAACATCAGCACATAAGTGGATCTATTAACTGCATAATTTTCATATACATCATTATTATATATTAATCATTATAAGCACTTTTAAAAAGGATTTGGAGATACAGGTTTGGTATCATCCAATCAGCTCAGTGCTGGAGTAGTTGCAAGCATTTACTTTTAAGCTTCTAGCTTTGGTGCTAGACAACAGTTCATGGAAGGATTCTACTGTTCATCAATAAACAACAGGTGAACTGGACTGTAAATTGTCCTCTGAATGACTGTAACACAGATGCTGTAAATGACTCCCCTGAACTTTACTTACGCTGATCATAAAAGCTAACAAAAAAGTGCCAAAGCATTTCACATCTGGATGCAGCCTGCATTCTTACACTCACCTAAGCTGTTGCAAGTCTCCTCAGTCTTCAAAATAGAGCTCTGGCTAACAAGTGTAATTCCAGTCTTAATGAGCCAGTACAAAAGAAGAGGAAGTAATTTTGAGCAATTACAGACAACTTTTTATCTCTAAACTTACTTACTACCATAAACATATAAGGGATAATTATGCCTCCCTATCAACTAGGAAAGGAAAACCAAACTGATCTTCAAGGGTTTGTCTGTAAACTTAACTCAATAAGAAGATGTTGACAATGGCAACTCTTACTGCTATAGTGGGGAATCATCTACCAGACTTACCACTGTCAGATGTTCTAACTGACAACAAAACACACAACAAACTTTGAGCAACAACCTGTGGCCTCTAAAGAGGCATGATAAACCTGTTTTCGTAAGGCAACTTGCAAAAACTACATCCTCCACCCTACTGTTCTCCAATTTCCATGTGTGTGTGTGTCTGTGTAAATACACATTATGCTCAAGAGAAACCTCCAGTGACATTCATGATATAGCCACCTTTTCTTTACATCAGTCAATAATGATTAAATTATTGATTTGTAACACTGTAAACACTGCTTTTTAAGGCTTAAAATTTTAAGCACTAACTTCTGATGCACTACCACATGAAAGTTTGTTATTTATGACAAATTAGATCTGTTCACTAAGTTCTTAGTCTATATATGAAGCATGCTAATTATGTGCAGAATGTTTCACATGTGCAGATATTTGCAAGAAACAGGTATCAACTGATACATCACAATGGTGTACACAGATGTAGTAGTACACATCTCCCACATGGATGAGATTTTTTAAATATAAATATTAAAAAAGAGTTGTAGATTATCGCTCTTTTTCTGCCTTCTCAGACACGTTCTCTTTGTGAATTAAGGTAATAAAAATTAGTAAAACACCATACTGTTATTAGCTACTGTGAATTATAAAAGCATTAAGAATGTTATTTGAGATTATTCATTTAAACTACGGTATCTTCAAATTTTAAACTCATTCCAGTTAGGGTATACCCATCATGTACCTAAACCTCACAGACTTTTCAGTCAGTAATTATGTATAGGCTGTGTAGATATAATTTTTAAATAAGGGTCAAGGATATAACTCAACTGAATCTATGAAGTACCCAGCAGAAAAAAAGGCACATTAAGCAAAAAAGGCAAAATTATATTGTAGAAATTCTACTCTTTATTTTTGATAGGAATTCGTGGTTTATCCAGACTGGATGGAGAACTATGGCAGTGCACTGCACTGGAAATTACTGAGATGGGCATAGGTGACTGTTAGTGATCAATATCATACTGTAGGTTGGTTTTATTAAAATTAAAATATTCAAGTTTGTGTATACAAGCTTGCATATACCTTTAACAAAATGTATATGGATATTAGAAGCATATGAAAATATATTCTTAGGCACCTATGTACTCACTGGGTGAAAAACTTTGCAATAATAGATAGCTGCATGAATTAATAAGTATTTTATAGCTCACAAAGTATAACAATGTATTCCAGAAGTTTGGGGTTTTTTTTTAACTAAAAAGCATTAACTGCTTTATTTAAGACTAAGCAAAGTATTCAGTATTCAGACACACAACCAATCACATCTTCATGCATACTCTTCTCTCATCTCTCTTTTTGTTACATATGAAATGATAAAAACATTAGTTTAAGAATAGTGATCTTCTAATTATTATTAATTGAATTGACTTTTTTCACAATAGTCAATAATAATATAAAGGGGTAGGAGAGGTGGGGAACATGAAATTGGTATTATGTGCACCACTGTCAAAATTGGAAATGATTGCTCCTTTTCCTCTATGCCTACTTTTTAAAATAAAAAGATGAAAACTAACTACATTTCTCAGTTTGACTGCAGGTAGCACATCTAACAAAAGAAATGCAGTACAGTTTAACCAAAAAGCTACCCTACCTCCACACACACACATCACCATCATCATCCTGTCCCTCCCTCACCTCACCCTGCAACATTCTTCCCAAAACTGGAAAGGTTGTAATGCGTGTATATATAGAGTTGATGAAATACAAAAAGAGAAAAAAATATTCATACTGACTAAACAAAAGACAAAGACAAATATCTGGTTATAAAAATAAGTACTGATAAGAGATAAACACTGAATTTTAGTCATGTGTTGGTTGCAGAGTAGTTTCTCTTGGCTTCCTCTGCAGTAAATGTGCATTTAGGTGAATCTCAGCCCTGTGGATGCAGAGAGCCCAGGAAGATTAATTTCCTAATCTGATGCTGAAGTATATATATCATGAATACCTTCACAGAGAATTTACAAAACGTTTGAAATGTATTGTATTATACTCCTGAAAGCTATCTGTAATTCTGACAAAGGCTTTGGCAATCTCATTTGTAAGCATTAGAGTTCAGTATAGGAGGGGTTAAAAAAAAAAAAGGTATATTTTCACTCAAGAAATGACACCTTTTCTAAAAACACTCTTTTGACACCTAAATCTAAAAGGACGCATGGTAAGCAGGACACCTTGTATTTTCAGTTTCTTTGGGCAGACTATTATTTTCCCAAATTGACAAAGATGTTTTCATATGAACTACATTTCTCGTAAGTCCTAACTGTCGGAAATATATATTAGGTGGGCCCACAAATATGAAGATATTTTCCCTTAATAAAAATAGAATATTTAATCTGTCTGGTATTTAGAATATATTATGTGTGACATAGACAAGAAAAACAGAAATTTTAAAATTACTGCTTTTATTTTCTAAGTAAAATCTGGTCCTAACCTTGCAATCCAGCTTAAAATACAGTACTTTAGACCTAGACCCTTTGTGAATAGCACTCTGCCCTGTGTGCTCACAAGCAATCCGTATATGGCTAATATACTGATCAGGTAATATGAATGCCCATCCTCTTTAGAGTTAATTTTTCCTCATTTCATCTAAAAGATACACATACATGAAATATACACATACTCTCATTCCAGGTTTGTGACCAATACCTATAGTGCATTCTTCAGCTGTTTCCTATTTAGAGGGAAAAAGTATTTCTGTCCTCACATCCCAGAGAACGTAGTTTCTTTCTTTTAGTTTGTTTTTTTCTGTTACAAGTCAGATACCTCTGCTAGTTTCTTAAAAGTTGATACCTGCCAAAATTAACCAAATGGGAAGCAAAACATGTCCCAGTGGTCTGAAGCAGAAGTCTTCTAAAACAAAGCAGGTAGGATGATCCCTAGATACCTTGCTCCCAGACACAACTCCATGCTAGATTTTTTTCACAGGTAAGGAAAGAAAAATTAGCAAAAAAAAAATCCTACTCTATCTGCAACCTCATCTTCATTCTCTCCCCACAATTTTCTTCACCTCAATAATACCAGTGAAACTGATTGCAGAACTGTGCCCTGAACTGGACCGGTGCAATTTCATATCACTGCTTGTTAAACCTAAATTGTTTCATTAACGTGGCTGAGTAGTCAGTCAGTTCAACTGCTATCCTAGCACAACTGAAGCTGTGACAAACCTTGGGAAAGGCAGTGTGTTATCTTTTAGAGCAGGGAGGGTGATTGCAAAAAAAAAAAAAAAAAAAAAAGGACAAGCAAGGAGGATTACCTTAAATTTGTTTCTTCTTCAGAAAAGCTTCAACACAAAATTACAACCTGAAATAATCATAGGTAACTACAGATACAGATTTTACTGTTTTCTTTCTTGCTTTAGGAGGGTCCTTTCCTTTGCAACCAAGAAACCAACATGGAACCACATTCCCAGTTGTACTTTCATGTGTTTTGAAGCAGGAGACAATTTTAAGTGTTAGCTTCCAAAATATTTAAAGTAATAGAAAAGCTAATTTTAAAAGTTTGGTTTAGCATTTGGAAATAATCTCACTAAAATTTTACTATCTTTCCTTGTTTAGGTGACTAGAGAGAGAGGAAAGAAGAAATAAGCAAAGCAGAAATGCATTGAGAGCTGAAATTTCAAAAGAGAAGTACACTCCCCAAGTCAGGAATTAAAATAAAGTTACAGCTTATGGAACACATCAGCTTAATACTAAACTGCAGCTCCAACATGTAGAAATATCCTGCTTAAAAATAATAAAAAGAAACAACAAACGTAAGTTACAGAACCACAGAATGGTTTGGGTTGGAAGGGACATTAAAGCTTGTCCTTAAAGCACCACCCACCAGACCAGGTTGCCCAAAGCCCCGTCCAACCTGGCCTTGAACACTTCCAGGGAGGAGGCATCCACAGCTTCCCTGGGCAACCTGTGCCAGCGTCTCACCACCCTCAGAGTAAAGAATTTCTTCCTAATATCCAGTCTAAATCTATCTTCTTCCAGTTTAAAGCCATTTACCTCACATCCTGTTACTATAATAATCAAAAACTTGGTTGCAGAGTTAATACTCCTATCCAGTAGCATTTAAGAAAGTAACACAAAAATAGTGCTACTGATACCATGTTTTGAGAGGAAACCACAAAATTATTCCTAGTGTGGCCTATGGCAGAGTTCACAATATCTACTGAAACTGAAATATGTATCACAGGTCCATTTGATTTTAGAGAAACTAATAAAACACAGAAATGTAGCAAGAAGGTCCTTGTCATCATTTAACAGTCAAATGTAAACATTTAACTATACTTACAGAGCCATCTTTCAGATTTCTTTCATAGGAGAAGTGACACTCCATGTTTTCATCATCTCTGGAAACAGCAAAGTTATATTTGCCAGTTGATTCTTCTCCAGCTATCAATGCTTGCTTCAGTTCTTCAACATACTTTTCTCTATTCATTTCCATGTCTGCAGCTTCCCTAGAAATGTCAGCTTCAGACACTATGAGAAAGAAACATGCCAGAAATAAGTACTCTTATATGTGTGAACATGCATATATATTTATTTGTACATACAGACACAGACATACTTTAAGGGACAGGCAAATACTAGGGAACTATTTCTTCCTTGACACACATCAGTGTGCCAGACTTTAATGGAAATGAAGAAGGAATACTGTGTTTTTCATAAGAACTACGTTCTATCACTTTTTTTTCCTGTCTGAAAATGGTTTATTGCTACTAGTCCACAATGGCAACTATTTGCCTAAAGTTATTCTGAATAACAATAACCTTACAACAAAGACACTAATGTTTTAACTATGATTTATTGTGGCTTCTCAGTTCTCTTTGAAAGCATGTAATCTGAACCTTGTAAGAAAACAGATGCAACTGTCTCCTCGCACATTTTTTATCCAGTTTTCCATGCATGTAACTCACAACCTTAAACGAAAACAAACTGTCAATTTACAAATGAAGCCACACCTAGAGACTTGAGAACCCATATTTTACTATTCACATTCAAGGCCCACTAAATGGGGAATGTGCCTCCAGTTTGCATTAGATCAGCTCTATTAAGAAAATTCTATTCCTTTCCTTTGAAGATGAAGAATGGTTGAATACAGCAGAAAACAGGCCAATAAAGACGTACTGTCATTAAGAACCATGACAGCCTTTTCTGTCTGCTTCTGATCATTTATTTCTTCCAAAATCTTCAGTTAGCCTTCTTGGTAAGCTGCCATTTCAGTTCAACTCATCTTCTTTCACTAGGAGTAGCAAGAAACAGGTCTTGGTTTTACCACCTCGGTCTCTGGTTTTCCCTTCATTTCATTCCACATAGTGTTGCTTCAACACTTTGAGATCAAATGTTAATCAGAAGAATGAACTCAATGAGGCTTAGCATTAGAGTGCAGAGTTTCTTGCACAGACAGATATAAGCAAAGAGTCTAAATTAAAGTTAAGATAGAATGAGTATAATGTAATGCAGGCTTTAATGCTTAGTCTATCAATACAGTATTTTAGATTGTTAACTTGATTAACAGAGGCATTTCCCTTTCTTCTGACCAATCTTTTGAGGAAGACTGCTCTAGATTGTCATTTATCCCTGCTTGCTTTTAGACCTTTCTAGCATTTGCCCAACATCTAAGACAGTAAGACACGGAAAATGACATTAGTTTGTGATAACCTGAAAAATGAAAAACATAAACCAAAAATAACACAAACAGAACAAAAATACACATCAAAAATCAACAATAAAAAACCCAGCCCCAAAACACATCCTTCACAGAACTGCGACTTAAAAAGTATCCCACTTAAAACACCAATTAATAACTACATTTAGTCTCTATACAAATGCCTTTGAAGATAGTTTCATATTGAAACATAAACCTGTACAGGTACTGAAATCATACTGATAGAAATAGAACAGCATTTCAATCAAACATGGGCCTGTTCACATTGCCTCATTGTTCTCCAATCTTCTTGACACAGTAGCTAACCTCGCATTGCAAAGGAGGCAGTACATATCAAATCAATCTATCATCTAAAAATACAGCAAAGAGGTAAATGTATGTGCTATTAATAATCATATCCTCACACATGTCAGGATTTCTAGATTAATTCTGCACCTTCAGTAATTTTAGCTTATTTTCACAGACTCAGAGTGGTTGAGGTTGGAGGTTGTCTAGTCCAACTCCACTGATCAAAGCAGGTCAAACACAAAGGTTGCTCAAGACCATGTTTTGAACAGATCTTTAGTATCTCCATGGGCTAAGGCTTCCTATCCGCTCCAGGCAATCTGTTCTTGTGCCTGGACATCCCTACCGTAAGAATGTTTTTTGCTGTGTTCAAGTGGAATTCCTTATATTGCCATTTGCGCCCATCACCTCTTGCCTCTTCACTGTACATCACTCAGACAAGCCTGGCTGCATCTTCTTTACTCCATCTCATCAGGTATTGATTAATTAATAGATGATAAAATCTCCTTGGGTCTTCTCTCCTTCAGGCTACATAGTCCCAGCTCTCTCAACTTCTCCTAGCGTGACAGAAGCTGAAGTCCTTCAGTCATCTTCATGGACTGCCACTGGACTCACTTTCATAAATTCGTATTTTTCTCATACTAGAGTGCTCAGAACTGGACATCGCATCATGGTTCTCACCAGGGCTGAGCAGAGGGGAAGGATCACCTCCCTTGACCTTCTGGCAACACTTCTTAATGCAGACCGGGAAGCAGTTAGCCACCTTTGCCACGAGGCTATATTGCTGGCCCATGTTCAGCTTCTTGGCCACCAAGACCCCCAGGTCCTTTTCAAGAAGAGTTCTGCTTCCAGCCAGTTACCCAAGGCATGAGTACAGGCTGGGGGCTTACTCCTACCCAGGTATACAGTTTTGCATTTCCCTTTGTTGGATTTAATGAAACTGTTGTCAGCCCATTTTTCCAACCAGGTCCAGGTCCCTCTGAATGGCAACCTAATCCTCTATCAACTCATCCACCCAGTTCTCCATCATCTGTAAAACTTGCTGAGGATGCAGTGTGTCATCATCTAAGTGATTAATGAAGACATAGTACTGGACCTAGTACTGATGCCTGTGGTACAGGACCACCAGTGTTGTAGTTTAACCCAGCAAGCAGCTAAATAACATGAAGCTGCTCTCTTGCTTCGCCGTCCCTTCCCAGTGGGACAGGGGAAGAGAATCAGGAGAGTAAAAGAACTTGTCTGTTCAGATAAAGACTATTTAATAATTAAAATAAACTAAACTGAAATAATAACAGTATCAATGATTTTTAATAAGAATAGGAACAACAGTAATAAAGCAATCAAAGTTATACTCAGCTCGCAAATAGCAGCTGCTGGCTGTATGTCAATGAAAATGTGACAAGCGAGAGGTAAGCCTCAGGAACAGAGATGGGCTGCCATCATAAAGTAGAAGGGAAGATATTTAAGGGATTAAAGGAGGAATTGAAGAAAGAAGATAAGGGATTCAAAGGTCATGCCCACTAAACTCCCGAATTTATATTGAGTGTGACGTTTGTGGGATATAATACATTTTATTGGTCTGCTTGGATCATACCCATCATATCTGGGTCACCTGTCGCAGAAAATCCCAGGCTTTCACTTCCCCCTTCATTGTCTTGTGTAGAGGATAAAAAAAAAAAACAACCAAAACCAAACAGACCACCACACAAAAAACCAAACCATCCCACAAATGCTGGTGAGAGACTGAAAAATAAACCTTGAGATACATGAACACTGGCATGTTATCATACCAGCCCCAACATAACCCCAAAACAAAACTCTCATTAGCTACTGTGAGGAAAATAACTCTATCCCAGCTAAAGCTATAATATCAACTTGTGTTCACTAAATTGAACACTGCAGTTTTCTTAGAAATCCAGCTCTGCTGAAACATTAAGGGAATTATACAATTCAATCCCAGCAAAACCAGGACAACTAGTAACTGGACTGCAGCTAGACTTCATGCCACTGATCACAACCTTTTGAAGCCTGGTGGAACTGGCTGAGCTCAATACATTTCACTGTTCATTCAACTTTACCAGTCTGTCTATGAGGATGTTAGAGATAACAGTGTTGAAAGCCTTGCTAAAGCCAAATTAAGCAACATCCACTGCTCTCCCCTCATTCAACAAGTCAGTAATTTTATCAGAGAAGGTTATCGCGTGGGTCAGGCATCATTTCCCCTTTGTAAATCCATACTGACTACTCACCATCTTATCCTTAATATTTTTTGAAATGGTTTCCAGGATTATTCCTCCAACACCCTCTGGTTGACCAGCCTCCAGTTACCCAGATCCATCTTCTTACCCTTTCCAGAGATGGAAGAGACATTTCTTCAAGTTCTTATAAACATTTCCTGATCACTATTACCTCGCAAAAATAATCAAGAGTGGCCTTACAATGACATGGTCCAGATCCCTCAGTACTCAGTCTCATCCAGGTCCCACAGACTTGTATACATCCAGTTTATTAAGACAGTCTCTAACCTGATCCTCCTCCAAGGGTAAGTCTTCTTTACTCCTGACTTTTCCACTGATCTGAGGGGACTGGGATTTCTGAAGGCAAATCTTATTCAGCAGAGAGTAAAGCAAAGAAGGCACTGAGCAGTACCTTAGCTTTTTCCATGTCCTTTGTCACCAGTCTCCCTGCTCTATTCTGCAGCAGGATCACATCTTCCCCTCATCCTCTTTTGCTGCTCATTAGCCTGCCGAAGTCCTAGCTGCCTTCCACATTCTTTGTCAGATGCTATTCCAGATGGGCTCTGGCCTTCCTAACCCGATTCCTGTGTGCTTGGTCAGTATCTATATCCCTTCTTGGTCACATTCCTCTGGCTTTCACCCATTGTATGCTTCCTCTTTATGTCTGAGTTAAACCAGGAGCAACTTGTTCATCCATGCAGGACCCCTCCCACCCACCTTTGCTTGGTTTCCTGTTCCAGTGAGATGAGTGAATATTCAGCCATCTCTCCTGGACCTCTCAACTTTCCAGAGCTGTTATCCCATAGGACTCTTTGAAAGAGATTCTGGAAGAGGTTTAAGTCTGCTCTCTTGACATCTGGGGTTGTTATCCTGCTTTTTACTCTCTTCCTTCCTCTCACGACCTCAACTCCACCAACCCAAGACACTGCAGCCAACAGCTGCCCTCAGCAGCTTACTCAACCAGTTTTCCCTTGTTCATAAGTTTTAGCTTTTGTAGTACTGCTCTCTGCACCGATCTTTGACTGAAGGGGTTTTGGTATTGTGGTTTGTTTTGGCTTGTTTGTTTTTTTGTTATGGTTTTTGTGCTCTTTTTTTTATTTTTTAATAACAGGTCATGATCAGTTAGGTCATCTGCCTACCTTGCTAATTACCTTAAGAAATTCCCATACATCTGCAAAATCTGAGAGGGCAGGTCAGTCACTAACACCCTGCTCTATTAGTCTGTTTAAAAGACACCGGTGAACAGTTAGGTGAAAAGGGAAATGCAGGTGGCAAGAGAGCATGCTATTGTCACCACTGCAAAAAAAACAGTCGACACAAAGACAAACTACCCCCTTCTGTGGAAAATCTGAGCCTCCACATACAACCCGTTAAAAGGATAAAGCAGTGGATCAGAATCAGATTAGTTATCTTTTAGCACAAGGCAACTTTTGCTAGGCAGATTCAAATGTGTTAAGTGCTTCAAAAACCAGAAAGCAAAGAGAAGCATGAGTACTGAAGTGCTCTGGAGTTACGGTAAGAGGGAAGAGAAAAAAGATAATGGAATTAGACTCAATAAATATAAGCAAGCCACTCTTTGTCGCACTGTTTTGAAACATGAGCCCTACAGCAGTCTGAAGTCTGTCACAAAGTTTCCCATATCCTCCTTACAGAAAATGCTTGAACTTGAGTATTCTTTGCTCCCTTCTTCTTTTAAAGATTCAACAGGAAACTCATCACACTCATACTATCTTAACAATGTAAACGGACAAGGCACAATATCTAGCATTCTACAAGATCTGCAACAACACAAACATTCAGCAGATATCAGAAATTGCAGAGAAGTCATTATACAGTAAAAAGAACATGAGAGTGCTGCTGAGCAAGCATTAAAATAAACCCGAAATAAAATAACTTCACAGTCAGTATTCCTAGGTTGGAGAAGATGCTTCTACCTTAGATTTTAAGCTGCTTTAACTCTATTGCAGAGAAGGGGAAAAAAATGGATGTCACTGGAAAAAAGAAGCCCAGGAGAAGTGTGGCATATGATAACTGTATGTCCCTATAGATTTGTAAACTCAAGATGTGTGCTCTTCATAAAAGCACATCTCCCAAAATGGAAACTGTACTCTGCTGTCCATTACAGCAGATGTAACAGACAATTGCACATAAATATTTTTGTATGTAGCCTAATGTCAATGAGCTTTAGGGCACTGAAATACTACAGGACTACTAATAAACAAAAGATTCAAAACATTTACTTTTTAGCATTTGAAGAACATGTTACACTTTTCAAATTTATTCCTACAACCCAACAAGACAAATTTAAACAGAGCAGAAGTAAGCAGCAGCGCTCTTCACTAACTTGGAGTTTAAAAAAATGTCTTTATTAAAGGTAACAGAGGACACAGAAAGAAATGGATAAATGTGTAACAGAATCCTTTTTCACTGCATGAACATCACAACCGCCTTCTTCCTAATAAGTAAATCACTTTTCCAATACATGAAGGGAGAGAGGCTAAGACAGGACCCTGTCTACAGCCAGCCAGTACTTGCAAACATGAGAAGACCTTAAAGCAAGCAACAGATGTGCATTAATTCTCACGCATTAAGACCAACAAGTACGAATTTCAGAACAGGACTTGATGCTGTTACAAATAGGGCTGCAAAGCTGGAGGCTGTAAGCCTGCACTTGCCCTTGCACATGCCATCAGCTCTTCTCTACCTCAATCTAAGCCAAGCCCAGTTCTCAAATCTGAGCCTCAACACAAGGGAACACATCTAAGTATCTCACAAAGTAAAAGTATTTTCCAGCATTTTAAAAACTTACTTTAAGCACAAAATAGATGTTATCAGAAAGTCTTAAGACTTTAACAATAGCTAGCTGCATCTTGATTTTTTAAAAACTGAAATCAGCACTTTTAACGTTCATATAAAGAATGATATAGTGGAACTACTGTTAGGAAAAAAGCTAAGCCTACAAATCAGGGAAAATTGGGTCTACAGGGCTGGTCAACACTCATCTTGCAGAGCTAAGAATCCACTACAAATAGCAAGAGTTGAGTGTAAAACAATGGCAGGAAATTTACTATCCAAACATTTCTACTTTATTATAAGCTACAGCCACCAATCATTTCCTCATTGGCTAGCTTATTTCTTGTATTGGACACTAGACAGAGCTGAGAGAAAAAAGGACATTAGTATGCCAGCAATGCCCTTAAATCCCCTGCAGCAGCACAGATAGAAGTGTGGAATCTCTTGCAGTGTAAGACAAAGGGAAGAAAAAGTAAGTTGGAATTACTTGCAAAAAATAAGTGTTTGCCTAGAACAATGATTTAAACACTGAAAAAAAATAGATAAACTTTTAATGAAAATAAAAAAGCTAAAAAAAGGCAACTAATATACTTTAATAGAGCACCGTGAATCTTTTTCTCCTGTTGTTCCTGTACATGCTGCATGTTCCTCCATCTTACAAAACCAGCAGAATGGATCAATCTTTAGAAAAACACGAAATCTATGAATCCATATATATGTAGTTCTTTAACCCAATAACATGTGAATATGTTAGATCATATTGTGTATTTGTGTGCTCCTCATCCCCCCAAGATTGGACTTTTTAAATTTTTTTGCTACTTAAATAGGACTCCAAACACTCATCATCATCACATTAAATATACAAAAACTATAGAAGACAACTCCATCAGCCACTCTCATTCACTTCCTGCTAGGACTTGCCAAGTGAAATAATCCACAGCATGAGAAACCCCAAAAGGGATTTCCCATAGCAAGAATTTTCTGACCACTGCTTTCCCTCCTCTCAGGTTTTGAATTCAGAATTTAAGAAATCTCAAACGTGATGTAATAACTTAGAAAAAGCAATCAAAAGCAATGCTGAGTGCATGAAGACATGCTGTAGGAAAGCAGCACTTTACTTGCTTGTAAGCAAGTAAAGCACTTGTAGAAGAACTTCAATTCCTAATGAAATTATTCAGAGGACTACAAATGCAATAGGAATTCTTTAGAAATAAATCTGAAGGGGGCCTGCAAGAAAGCTGGACAGGGACTGTTTACAAGGGCCAGTAGTGATAGGATAGGGGGAATGGTTTTAAACTGGAAGAGGGTAGATTTAGACTGGATATTAGGAAGAAATTCTTTACTGCGAGGGTGGTGAGACACTGGCACAGGTTGCCCAGGGAAGCTGTGAGTGCCCCCTCCCTGGCAGTGTTCAAGGCCAGGTTGGACAGGGCTTTGAGCAGCCTGGTCTGGTGGAAGGTGTCCCTGCCCATGGCAGGGGTTGGACTGGGTAATCTTTAAGGTCCTTTCCAACCTAAACCATTTTGTGATTCCATTAAAGTCTTGCAGAAGGCACAGAAGCTCTCTTCTTTGGAGGAGTACCCAGCGCTCATGCTAAACTGCTGTGGGCTTCTTTCGTTCCTCTTAACAGCGTAGGTCATTTCTCTGGCCCTATGTTTTGGGAAATGATAATCCAGCCATTCTGCCAGATGCAAGAAATTAAAAAAATGAGAACTGTGCTTATATATCTTTTCTATACTATTCCAGGTATAGTACCATAGGTTCTACTTAGAAAAATAACAGATTTAAAGAATCAGCTTTTTGTGAATTCTAAGCTGGGGATTTTAAAGTTTTATAAGAACAATCAAACAAGCTTTCAAACAGAAAAAACTATTATACACAGTCAGTTAAGTCTTCATCAACATTAACATCTTTTTTGCTATTTTGAAAATTTATAGTTTGACTGTCCGACTGTCAAATCAAAAAAGAAAAAACATTCATACCAGACTAGAAGGAACAAGCATTGGAATATGTGTCTTGTGTAAGAACTCCTAATGAATAGTGTGCTTGAAAAGTAAAAGGAATATGGAAGAGCAGATTTAAAACCTATGTAAACATACTTTAAGTTAGACTTGTTTCCTAGGTTTGAAAGAAAAAATGGTAAAATTCATATTCAAAAGAAGGTTAATGAATGATTAAGCTTTTTATATGCAAGAACTATAATATACACACATATATAGTTTATATGTGTCTATATATATAGACACAAAGAGCTACATATATTTATAATGTGCCTATTTTAAAGCTTGGCTTATATAGGAGTTGGAGAGAAAAGACGTCACTGGGTAGGGAGAAGGAAGGAAGGAACTACATGGACATCTATTCTTATAATTCAGAAAAAGAGTTAAGAAAATGTTTTTTCCTACAATATGCTGTAAAATATATCATTCCTTCCTCCCTTTGAAATATTTTTGCCACTGAGAGAAGGGCTTTTGATCAAGTGTTTGACACATTTCTAATCACAAATCTTTCCTTCTTTCACTAGGTATGAATGAGTGAAGCATGCACATATTAAGAGATCCATCTTGTCATTCAGGTTTCCAAGTAGTAAAAAAATCCCACCAAATACAGCTATTTTTACTTATTAAAATTTTATAAAACCATTTAAAATATCTGCAATGCTTCATGAACTGTAATTTATGGAACTTGCATTGAGGGATCTGGAGAAGACATGTAAGTGGTACTCCAATATTAGTGCAAGAAATTATATTCTTGAGAAAGAATAAAACATTGCACAACCATATGCTAAATAAATTAGTATTAAGTTCAACACACAATCCTTCCAGATTTCAAAGACCTTCAAGTACATCCCAGAAGATCATGAACCCCACCTCCTTCATCACTGGGTACAGGTGATGCTCATAAAAAGTTCCTTAGGCAAGTTGCAGGTCACAATTTAGAAAAGTGTTTAAAAAATAATAATTAAAACCAGTAATAATTTCAAACACTTTTTTTTTCTTTTCTCCATTATTACCTGTCCCAGTCCATGCACATTGACCATCACTAAGTACTATACCACAGCCAGTGCCTAAATTTTTTTCCCATGATACTTGAAGAAAATACGTTACTTCTGGATCAGAAACTGGATGAATTCTCTTCAAAGTCTTCTCCATTTTCCAGGCACCTGTTTAGGAAGTAAGATAATCTTGTTATAACCAACAGTTATAACCAACAGTTTATGTTCCAGAGGTGCTTAGCATTTTTACAAAACTAGCTTTGGATAAAAGAAAAAAAATATACAAGTATAAGCATATTAAATATTTTATTTAACTGTCCTCCACATATTCAGCTTTTTGGAGAACTCATGATATTTCCAAACAGAACACTGGATTAAAATAAGTAAGATTTAAAAGAACAGTGTCAAGAATCAAATATATTTGAATAGTCCCAAACTAAGAAACTGTCGGGAAGCTGTGGAACAGACAATTACAATACACAAGCACTTCCCCACAGCTATGATTTTAACTTACTGTCCACTATCACCCAGTATACGGCACATGGAATATAATTCAAAATAATCAATATCCATCTGGAATACTGCCATGTGAAAGCATGTTACTAAGCTTCACTGTGAAGCAGCAGCTATACTGGATGCCAGCAAAGAAATTATTTCAAGAACTGGATGTTGCAGAGAACAAGAGTTATGATGGTACAGTGAATTTTTTGCTTAGTATCAAAGCAACTTGGCAATCTGCACTTGACATAAGATCTTACAAAGAATGCCAGGTTCCAGTATAAATTGGGGAAAGACC
>NW_010184994.1:556-1022 GCF_000695765.1 Mesitornis unicolor | reverse complement strand
TGGCCCCCGGCCCGACCCGATTCCGCCGAACATCTCGGACCGGCGCCGGGAGCGCGGCAGAGCGCGGGATCAGCGGGACCGGGACGGAGCCGCGCTGCCGCGGTGCACACTGGGTATGCAAATCAGTTGAATGTATATGCTAATAAGATACATGATAATGAGGCGGCGGCGGGAGCAGGGCAACGGGCGGCCGGGCTCAACTCCCTGGCACCGCGGTGGGATGGGGAAAGAATTAGAAAGGTAAAAGTGGGTAACGAAGAACTCATTGGGTTCAGATTTAAACAGTTTAATAATTTAACCGAAATAATAATTGAACCTGATGGAGTTCAACAAGGCCAAGTGCAAGGTCCTGCACCTGGGTCTGGGCAATCCCAAGCACAGACCCAGGCTGGTGGAGAATGGATGAGAGCACCACTGAGGAGAAGGTCTTGGGGGGTTGGTTGATGGAAAACTCAACATGAGCCGG
>NW_010184994.1:0-236 GCF_000695765.1 Mesitornis unicolor | reverse complement strand
AAGTAGGGATAGGACAAGGGGGAATGGCTTTAAACTGGAAGAGGGGAGATTTAGACTGGATAAGAGGAAGAAATTCTTCACTGTGAGGTGGTGAGACACTGGCACGGGTTGTCCAGGGAAGCTGTGGATGCCCCCTCCCTGGAAGTGTTCAGGTTGGATGGGGTTTTGGGCAACCTGGGCTGGTAGGAGGTGTGACCCCATGGCCGGGGTGGGACTGGATGAGCTTTAAGGTCCCT
>NW_010184993.1:0-18761 GCF_000695765.1 Mesitornis unicolor | reverse complement strand
CGTTCTGTGATTCTGTGTGATTCTGTGACTTGTCCTATGCTTATATTTCTGGGAATCTATTTTGACACAGTTAAGAAAAATATCTATGGGGCAGGTGTGTTGTGAAAAGTAAAGATATTGTTCTGTATTGTAACCAAAGTGGCTTCTTTGAAGACAATTACCACTTCACAGTGTAATGCTAAATGGTACCTCAGGCCCGTTAAGAATTCAACCATACTGACACTTCAGTATTCAGCATTATAGTGTTCCTATTACAGGCAGGGTGGGGTGACAAGGTGCTATTAGACTTATTTTGTGCTAGTTCTAGTCTAGAAAAAAAACAACCTTGCAGAGTAATTACCTCTATTATTTCATTTCTCAGAGACTGAGAAGGGATGGTGGTTTTCTCAATCATTGCAAAAATATTATTGAAAGAAACCAACTCAAAATTCAGGATACAAAGATAGAAAAGAATTTATGTTTCTGAAATAAGAAAGTTTTCACAAAAGACAAAAAATTCAAGTGGTATTTTAACAATCATTTTAGCATAGATCTCAATGTTGTATCTGAAAATTTGACATGATCTCATTTAGAGATTTCCTTTGTTTCTTTTGTTTCTTTGACTACAGAGTTAGAAAAAAGTATTTCATATATGTTTTTGACATTCACTTTTTAAATTTTTAGCAAGCAGTCTTGTCTAGACATAGCATCATACATACAGCTGTACTTGTATACAATGTGTACAGAAGCACAGTAACAGACACTTCCAAAATGTGCGTATGGGGTTAGCAATATGCCTAGTGAAGCTCCAGACAGATTAACTAATTCACCCACACCGTGCTACAAGAATTTGAGAGGAGGCATATGCAATTCAGCTTACTTACTCAAAACAGGCTTTGAGTATTAGGCTTGTGAAATAATGAACCAAAATTGTGCTGATTTCCTGAAAAGGAGGAGTTATAGTCCACCTGGGAATACCTTTCCTGCACAACGAAAAAGAACAGGCTGTAGCTTGCAATTCTCCCAGAAGGCAGACTCATGCTGTCCATACCACACACAGCAATTTAAGATACTGAGTGACGAGTCTAAATCAAACACAAGCATCAACTATAGATTAGATTATTATTTTTCCAGTACAGTACCTGTATCATCTGGTAATGTCCATAGCAGACAAATGCCTTCAGGAAATAAAAAACACAATGGATTTAGAAGTCCTGTGAAATGTTATGCTGTGTAGAGAGATTACCAAACCAAATGAAGAGTAGGGAATCAGAAAACAAAATGCAGAAATAAAGGAAAACTTGATTACAGTCTTTGATCATCATTGAGAAATGAGAAAGGAAGGCTTTAATCTTTTGTGTTTTGTGGGTGTAAAATATCCAGGAGTAAAAATTGTTCAAGATTGACCAGAGCTGAGGAATCCAAAACTCTGTCTGGCATCCAGGAAGAATTAATGGCATAAAATTAAAAAGGAGTTTTGAGAATATGTGGGTTCGCATGGAATTAAGGCATGGAGAGAGAGAAGAAGAGGCAAAATGAAGAAAAAGAAGAATGAAGCGGTGTTAGGCAGTTTTGGATTATAACTTCCTAAACTATTACCAATAGATTTACAAGATCGCGTCAACTCGCTCCTTTGTATAAAGTCTTCCAAGGAGATACTGAAGCCACAGGGCCACTGCAGTCATCTAGAGCACACAGTATGGAGCTGGTCCACACTGAACTTCATAAATTTCGTAATTTGAATGCTCCACACAATTTTAACTACATTACACACTATAAATCTCACTAGCTGGACCCTGCTGGTTGACATTAAGACCTTCAATCTGTTACTTTCTCTGTTGAGTGCTAATAACTGAATGTCTTTTTCAGGTAATTA
Organism: Mesitornis unicolor; assembly: GCF_000695765.1. NCBI lineage: Eukaryota > Metazoa > Chordata > Aves > Mesitornithiformes > Mesitornithidae > Mesitornis > Mesitornis unicolor. The sequence goes on along the minus strand of NW_010184993.1, from coordinate 16,906 downwards.
GATAAAATCATATACAGATTACATCAATGTACCTTCTTGTTGCTTTAAAAACTGGGGTAGGAGGATAACTAACCTTGAAGGAATTGGGAAAGAAATTTTGTGAAAATTTTCAGCTTTCAATGTTATAAGACTAGCAACTAATTTTGAAATCCAGTATAACTTTCTAGTGTACTTTCTACTCTTCACCTTTGAGAAGTCACTGCAGAAGTGCAGGCTACAGTATTATGACAGATAGAGATCTGTGTGGGAGCAGTTCTACACAATTTGAAAGAAAGAGCTATTTGAAATTACCTTCAGTTCATGAACTGGCCATAAGAAACCATTTCCTCAAGGTGTCAATGTCTGCTACTACTTCCCCTTCTCCTAAGAAGGACATTGTGAGTTCAGACCTAGAGCAGACCCCCCCTCCAGCTAATCTCTCATCTGGTTTGGGAAATGGTTTTTAGTTGGGAGGGAATTCTTGGGGAATTTTCAGTCTGACAGCATGCAGCTGTATAAGAGGAGAATCAGCTGCGACCCTATCAGCTCTTTCACCAAAAGCAGGGACAGATTAGAAACTTTCATATGGGTAGCTTTACATGAGTTTTTGCTGCATCAAATTCAGTCATTCTGTCTATTTGTTTACCTGCATTGACACGTGAAATAATTTTTTAAAAGAAAAAAAATGAAAATATAAGTTTCCAAAAAGAAAATAAAATGGGGCATTTTAAAGCTGAAATGCTTGGTTTTTTGTGGTCTGAAGGGTAGCTTTGCAAGCCTTGTATAATGTATCCCCAGCAGAGGAGTTTGAATGAAAAGAAAGAGCAATAAACCCCCTAAGAAAATTTTTTCTGAACAAGATGGTAATTGGTAACTACAGCTTCACCCACCATTCCCTGCTATTTTAATCCCAGCTCTGCACTGACCATGTATGCTGGCAATGTTGTCCTGGGAATAATGACAAAGACCTGTTCACTGTCCATGGCACTGGGATTTTCAACAGTATTTATGCTTTGTTTAGACTGGTAAAGAGTGTGTACAAGAGGTGTATCAGATCTAGACAGCAAAACTGCTGACACTGAGCCATGAATGCCGGCTACCTACGTATTAACATTTGGAGTTTATTTAATACTAGAGCTTATCTGGTCCCATAGGCTCAATGATCACTAGTGATCAGGGTATGTTAAGTGTTCTCCTGAAGGGCATCTTTCAGTTTAGTTTTGTCTGGCAGTAAACTGGGTTCTGCTCTCTGAGACTGCTCTGAGCTGTATGAAGCTTTGCCACAGACCCTCTCGGAAAAAGCCACTCAGAACGTTATCTCTTTGAATGTTCAGCTATCCCATTACACTTAGATTCCTTCTTAGTTGTGTACTGATATCAGCAAGACCTGTTAGTAGTAGCAAATAAAAAGCATGTAGACACTCTAAATCAATGATGTTGCAGACTTAACAAATCAGATAAATGAGCTTTTTGACATTAATTTCTAGAAAACCTGTGCATTACACACAACATTTTTATTTTGAGATGTTAATCATGAAAACAAAGTAATTTTGGCAGATAAACTTCTGACTTAACAGCAAACACAACCCTCTAAAAGTAAATTCTCATCTGTCTATCTGCCAAAGTGAAAAAACAAGGCAGATTTAAATGAGGTAAAGATCTGCACTCGATACTTGAATATTTTTTTTTTCTGAAACTAGAATCTATGCATTGGAATGGCTCCTTAATTGGTACAAAAAATGCTGACCAGTCTTAATGAACAACACTTGTACACATAGCACAGCAAAAATCATGCAAAATCCATTAAAGTCAGACATAAGCCTGGATTAATATTCAGTTAAAGATACATATTTTTCAGATCAGAATATCTATACCTTTTAAAGCAATTTTAGATCAGCTACACTAATATTCACACCATTATTCCACTTTCTTATATGTTAAACATATATTAGCATCTCCTTTACACAGAATCACAGAATCACAGAATCACAGAATCACAGAATCACAGAATCACAGAATATTAGGAGTTGGAAAGGACCTTCCAAAGGGATCATCTAGTCCAAACACCCCTGCCAGAGCTTTAAGGTAAAATATTAATATTTAATATTAATATTATGTACAATATTAAGCCAGTCAGTTTAGTTTTCTCAAAAAAATGTATTCTTCACTTCTATCTAAAAGTAAGACTAGATGTGAAATAACTTCAGGTTGGTCAGACTGGTAGATCCTTTTTTCTGAGGACTCAGACAATCTAAGCATGAGAGCACCAAAAGTGTGTTACAAACTGCAAAGGAAAAGTTCAAATTTGTTTCACAGCCAAAAATCACACCTATTAAATCATAATGACATTTCTTGTTTCAAGTTGTGCCCGTTCAGTTGTGTCATGCTAGTCACTGTGTTCCTGGTATTGCTTTTCAGGGAAGTCATTTGAATGGCAGAGGAGTTCTGCAAGTAGCTGGCAGGTCTCTCTTGCTGAGGTTTCCTCCTGCAGCAAAGCTGGTTGTTGAAATGTCTTCTAAAACTCTCACTGAGAAAATACAGTGCAAATGGGTTGACACAAGAGTTGCAGAAGCTTAGCACTCGGGCCACTAAGGTAACTACCATATGTCCCATTGATGGATCAATCTCATTGTAATTAAAAGATCGGTACATATATAGCACATGGTTAGGAAACCAGCAGATAGCAAAGAAGCCAACAAAAACCAGAACAATTTTTGCGAGACGTTTCCGAGTTTCCATCTAAAAAGATGAAGAGAACCCAAATGAACAACAATGAATAGAACTACTCGACATAACAGACTTAATCAAAGCAGGTAGCATTTTGCTTTATATTAGCTTTAACAACTATCAGAAGTAGGGCAAGTAAAAATGCTTCCTGTGGGGAGTTACTTTTTCATTTACTTTCCTTTTCCACTTTCCGTTTACTTTCACTGAAATATCCTAGCTGTTTTCAGTTACAGAAGGTTGCTCTTTCTATATGATATACACAGCAGGAGTGATTCATGACCCAAGAAAACATTGGCTTTTAGCCTGAAATCATGCATCAAAAGATGCCATGAAACAACACTTTCTGATAAGATGTCAGTGCTCGGCTTGAAACTTAGCTTTAGTTAGAAAACAATTTAGAAACCACTGGCTTTGAAATATAGAGACAATGAGAGTGAAATGTAGAGACATTGCTAGGGTGTTAGCTATACAATGGTACTTGCATCCCATTATTTTGTCTGAAATGCCTCAACTTGCATCTAGACAAACCATCAAAACTGCATTGCACAGCGTGAAGCATCTTAATTCAAGGGTATGATGAAAGGTTCAGTTAATCTTCAATCATGACATGAAAGAAATGTACCTTAATTACAGCGCTAAAGTATAATTGGATTACAATGTAGATATCAAGAGTGGCTGAAAACCTGCCAAGAAATGAGCCTACACAGTGATTCCAAGCTAAGAGAGGGAGAGAAACTGGCCAGGTAGAAGGCACCAAAGGGAGGCAGAAACTTTCTACGTATTCCTCTTCAAAGATCTATTTCATACATCAGGTACCAAAGTTTTGCAAAGGCAGAAAAATTTCCTGTTTTTGCTCAATTTTCTGAAAAAAAAAACAAACTACCAAGTTAATTTATTCTAATGGGGTTTCAAAATCAGTTAAATAAATCTGTAAGTAGTTTTTTTGGCTCAATCTAAATCAAAACCAGTGGGGAATTCACAAAAGATGGGAAAACTCTAACATTCCAAGTTGGTAGGATTTGCACTCAGATTGCAAAGGCAGACTAAAAGGTGCAGAAGTATAGTGTGAACATTACACTTCTGTGCTATGCAAGAAACATGAGTTGTTAGCAATAGTCTGAATTTACTACTTCTTGCTGGGAGATGTGTAAGTACACTAGAATTTTCCATTCTTCTGAGCCTCATAGATTAATAAAAAGAAAAAATAACTAAGTAGAATAAAAAAATATGTTCTTGCTCTGAAAATACATGTGGGTTCAGAAATGTGATATAAATTAAATACTGTTTCCATCCTCAGGGTTCAGCCAAAAGGCTCTCTATATTTCACAGGAAAATAAAATAATACATGAAGTGCTAATATGTACGCATTTTTGACAAGAAACAGGCTAGAGCAGAAATGAAATGCTGAGCAAAAAGGACATGGGGGAATGTGGTCTTTTTTTTAAAGAATATGCACAGAGATTTCAGTGAGTATAAGGGTATTTTCTAAAATATTGGCAGAGAAAACCCTTCCAAATTGATTTAATGAGCATAAGTATTTTTCTCTGTCAATACTAATGCTTTTGTAAAGTGGTTGAGGCACTTTCACTGCAAGAGTTGCTGTTTGTATATATAAATGCTCCTGCTAATGAACAGCCTGTTGCTATCCTATTGCTTCCTGTGCCTTACAGGGAAGCTGGTTTTGTCCAACATTTTAAAATGTTTTGTCTTAAAGGTATACAGAAGCTATACTGAAAGTTTTATAGCATCTATAATAGAAATGGTATTAGAAAAGTGTAAGTTTAGGATTGTATCCAAGAAAGATCTACTGAGAAAGCCAAAAAATAATCAGTTCATGCTCTGTTCTTATTTTCAGCACTCATTGGTCTGAGAAGAACCTTAGGTCCCCTAAGAAAAAAAAATCACTGCCTATGTCAGTTTTTTTTTCATTTCCAAGCACAAATAAAACAGGGAGAATTATCAAAAAGTTCATGTAAGATTTCTTCACAAAATGGCTGCCTAAAGAGATAAGTGAAGCCACTAGCATTAACTACAAAAACATTGTTCCTCAGTAAGAATAAGAGTAATGGTTTGAGTAACAACACATACAAACACATATACCAATCCCATTTCTTGTTAGGAATATGGTTTGATGGCACAGAATTTATATTTTTCCTTGCTGATATTCATTTACATACTGAGCTTAATACTGAATAATTGCGAAAACAAGATTTTTCAGAGAATCCTCTGCTTAGTTCATGCATGAGAAAACTGAACTAATCCTCTAGGAAATCCAACAATTTGGACGTTATAATTCCTATACTTGCATCCAAAATTGTATACAGAACACAAATCTTTCATTGGGATGTAAAAAGCAAATTACTTACCTGTCTTCTGGAATGCTCACTGTATTCTCCAGGGATGTTGTGAGCACTTTTTATTAAACTCTTTGCAATATGATAGTAGTAGATACTAATAATGGCAAGGGGCATAAGGAAATACACGAGGAAAATCAGCACAGAATGGATCTTTGGGTGCATGTCATCTGTCATGGGGTATGGTATGCACGCTGTGAAAGTGGCATTATCTGCGTCATTGATGTGGGCCAGTTCGGAGAACACTGCTTCAGGAACTGCTAGGAGCACAGAGATTACCCAGATGGAAACGGCTTTAACACAGGTCCATAGGACTGCACTGGAGGTCTGGATGTCCATGGGATTTACAATTGCTTTGTACCTGCAATTGATCAAAATGCAGATGCAAATTAAAATGTATCTTTTCAAATATGTGATGCATAATGCGACTTCATATCTTTGATTAAAATAATATCGTATTTTGTTCTTATTTTAAATATCAAGGGGTTTGTAATATTTCTTAAATCTGCATTCTCTAGATCTCTAGCTTCATCTGTATATATACCTACCAGAGATGGCAAAAGGAGCCCTGGATACAACCTGCAGCTGTAGGTGCCCATTCTGTGCCAGCCTAGTGAAAGCACAGAAGCAGTCATGACTTTACTCCTTCTTTCTCTGCATCCCCCAGCAAATTCCCAAATGCACATCCTACCTCCATACTTCCACCTCATATTTGCACCAGCCCATACAGACTAGAGTTTGCTTCCTTCCTTGGCTCCAACAGACTCCACCAGACCCTCTGGGAGTACAGGACAATAATCAGCAGTAACCTCCTCTTGCCAGACCAGCAACAACCACTGCTGTGATGGCTTTTGCCTTTTCACCCCAGCTTCTTTCCACACACAGATTTAATGTCAAGACTGTAATGCCTGGAATACATCCATCTTCATAAAGTCAGGCAGGAATGACTCCCAATGGCCTGTGCAGAAATATTAAACTTTTAAATATTTAACTCTTAAATAAAATAAACATTTCTGCATCAATAGATGGGAGCTGCTGCTCTATACCATATTTTGGGAAACTGTATCATAATATAACACAGAAACTTTTGCAGAATCGATCATTTCATAATCATTACAATGAAAACAGGAAGAATTGCAGAGAATGGAAATACCACACTACAGCAAAGTAAAATAAGTGAATAGAAGTAGAATCTGGTCAGAAGTTCTTCTATTAAAAAAAGAAATGTTGCAGAAGTTGATACAAAGTGAAACTTTTGATAAGAAAACATCAGTTTTAAAAGGCCAAATCCACGTTGAGAAAAAATACTTCAAGGATACATTAATGTTTTGCTTAGATTTTAAACTTTTTTTAATAATTTAATTTTTTTTCACAGTGTAACTAAATTATGCTTTAATGTTTTTATTAAAAACTGAACATTAAACAAAACATTTCTGTTTGTCTAAATTGTGGTAATCTGTAAGTTTGCTTTATCTGTTCTTTTTTTCTTCTTCAATATTTTGTTTCTACTTTTGATTTGATTTGGGATGGGTAAGGTTTGGGTTTTTCAATTGCAGAAGATTTGAGAAATGGAAAAATTATTTTTCTTTAATATCTAAAGAAAAGTTTAACAGGAAGAAGGGAGTCAGGAGAGATTCATACTCCAGGTACATAACTTTATTAATCTTAAGGTCTTTGTAGTCAATGAAGTTGTACTTTCAAAGGATAATTCATTTTTAAAGTGCATTAAATCACCCTCTAAGGTGCTTATTTTTCTCTGTTAGCAATACAATGAGCTTAGAGTGAGAAGAACTGTAACTTAAATGTCTTTACTTGGTGATAAAATTCCTTATCCATGCATGTAGGTTCATATACATGCATATACAAATATAAATTTACATGGGTATGAGCAGGTGTTTAAATACATACCAAGGATTAGGTTATGGTTAAATATAACATAATTACTGAAGGGAATGCTAAGGAATAGAGTTGTGATCTCGAATACCCTCTATGGCTAATTTGCAGGTCCTGCCAGGTAACTCATAGCCCCTCAACAGGTTGAGCAGATGTTTGAAGAACTGGGGATAAAAGCTGTATCCCCATGCAGTAACTTGTGAGTTTGCTGGCAACCAACAGTGCTATTGGCTAGACCATGAAAATGTCTGGAGTAGAGCACTGCCTTGGTATTCTAGCAAACTCTTCCTTCAGAGAATATTTCAGGCAAAGTATGTCTTGGACTCCTCTTTCTCAGGACTGTGACAAATTGTTTTATCACTAAATAATTAAAAATAATGGTTGTTTACATTCATATCCTCTCTGAATTCAGAGAGAAAATTTTTAATGTGCCTTCACACATATCACTGAGTAGAAAATAAAACTCAGTAAACTGTCTCTGTTAATTTATGTTTACCATTTCTTCTAACACACAATGAGATAGTCCCTGGACACCAAGGTGTAAAGAAATCCTTTATACTGCCATAGGAAGCATAGAAGCTTCTGCACAAAGCATGCATGCTCCCCAGCACAAACTGTGACCTTATTATTCAATAATTTGCTTCCTATTACTGTCTGCCTTGATTTAATTACATAAAGACAGACCTTCTATTTCATTTCATTCAGCTGAGGTGACGTCAAGTCTTTACATCTGCTCAGTCCTTTCAAACTTTACATTGCTGGGGAAGAGCTGGTTTAAGGACTTTGCAGGGGTAAGGGGGGAGTGAGGGGAAGTTGGAAGGCATTGGGACAGAGTGCCCTTTTTCACAAAAATGGCTGGGTTCAGCCCAAAAAGCTTCTTTAATGTTATCAAAATTCTACTTGCTACTTCGGCTGACTACACTATGACATTCTTCTTCCTAGGTCTCAGCCCTGCAAAGTACTCAGTGTCAATGGGAAGGAAAAGTACTTTACAAAATCTGTCTTGCTTGTATCTCTGAAAAGATACAGAGTAGAAACAGACGAGTTACAGATAATATCTGAGTGAAACATTCCTAAAATGAACACTCAGCTTCTTTCCTTGTATAAAACCAGTATAAAACATACCAACAACCATTCAAATTACAAAGTGCTTATTTTCTATGAATAAAATAACACTGGTAAATCGGAGTAAGGGTGCCAATTATTTAGTCAAACTACTAAGCAAAATCCATCTTTTCCTTTACTTCACTGATGAATAAATAAAATTACAGGTTACCATGAAGTTCAGGAAATATTTATAAATATGCATTTGGTTTTAATTAAAAGCCTTCATGTAAATTCTGTCTTTCTACACCCTCTATCATTATCACTGCTTACAAAGGCACCCCAACTCAGGAAATACTTTTATAATAAGTTTCCTTTCTTTGGAGCTGTGGCTGCTGCCAACAGACACAAAAACAAACTTGCCCATTCTGCAGATACTGATTTGGTTTATATAGTGTGTTTTCATTACAAAGCAATCTCTTCCCTCTACACAACCCATAAAATTGATGAAAAAAAGAATATCTTCTTCCTCCAGAGTTATAACATGTTGCTACCTCCTAAACTCCAGTATAGCTTATCTACATCTCCCCATCTTTATTTTCAAAGGCCTTCATAAATTTATTTCTCAGCCCCCAATTATAATGGAAAGCTCTATTCCTGTCTCTGCTGCATCCACAATGCTATTCCCCTCCCACATGCTTGACTTCAAAAAAAGCTGCTCCATGATTACTCCTAAGCTGCCTCTCTATTGCATAGCTGTCTTTTTCTAGAGTACTTTGTTGGGATGACCTTCAAAAACAAATTAAAAATCATTAAAAAAAAACAACTAGACAATACATAGGCAACCACCAGATTATGATTACAGCCTACTATTCTAAGCAAATTTACCTCAATATTTCCTTGCCCTTGTGTTCTGTATCTTCTGTTGTCTCTACTTAAAAACTCTTCAGGTCAAGGACTTTCTTCTTGTTCCTGTTCATATAGCACCTACCAAAAATAGAACCCTAATTTATCTCCTAGTTTACCACATGCCACCACAATGCAAAAAAAGACATATAGTAAAAAAGTGTCATACACCAAGCAGAGAAAAAATTCAGGCAAGGCAGACTGATACTACTTTGTTTTAATTTGCATTTTAATCCTGGAGCTGGAGGGGTTGGTATCATCTGGTTTATTATAAAGCTTCTGGTTTAAGTGCCGTTGCTGTGTCATAGTACTGAATTTCCTGCAAACTAGAGTAATTTATAAAAAACATGTTTATGTTAGCATTTTATTGTGTCATTGCATGAAGATTTAAAAAACAAAAAGACACCATTTAGCCTAAGAATATAAAAGGATATAAATACATCTGGATAGGAAACATGGTTGTATGGTCAATATTTGTTACAAGTACTAAAATCGTGTCAAGTTGCAGTCCACTCCATCGAAGCAGAATGAAATTTTGGATGGAGTCAAATCTCGTTTCCTTGTATGAACAGTTCTGTTGGCTCAGCTCCAGTTGCATCGTTAAATGGGGGACAATTTATCTAGTTGAGAACAATGTAGTATCATTTGATGTCCACTGCTGTGGGAACTTCTTTCAAAACACACAAACAGTCTGAGATTCACATTTATTCTGTCTTATAGTTATAAATTCTTTCAATTTAAAGTAGATTTCTTAAATTTGTAATATTAGTACCAATAGTTTTGTTCTGTGCTTATGTCTTTAGTGCAGAGAATTTCTTTCAACAGGAAAGAGCACCATAGAGGTCTGACAGTTGAATATAATGTATAGTATTTGAAATTAAGACTAGCAGACTATGTGTAAATACAAATAAAATTAATGTCAGTGGCATGTGTTCTGTGTTTCTCAGGGAAAAAGTTTTCCATTGTATAGAAATACACTCTGCTGAGCCAAAACTATCAGTAATGCTTCAACAAAAAATTCTGATTTAGTCTTTTGGGTGATGATTTCTCCACCTCAAAAGAGACAAAACATAAATTTCCCAGGATGTTTGGGTTTTTTTCCACATGAAATATATTGCCTTTCCTTTCCACTCAGTGTTTCAGAGGAGACATTTTCTCTTTTGTTTTCATTTTTCTTCTCTTGCTTTTTCTTTCTCTTGCCATTCATTTTACATTAGCTAACTGTATTTCTTACAAGCTTGTACAAACCTTACAATGCTCACTTACTGCCTGCAATCTGGCTTTTTAGTTCTACTTGTCTAAGCTCATTTACTTATAACTGCATTAGTTAAAAGTACCATTTATAATTTGTTCATCTCTCCTCCCAAGAGCAGTAATAGTAAATTACTTCACTGGCTATTATTCAGAAAAGTACACATACATCAGTATTCCTAGTAGATTTATATTTAAGTTTGATAATTGCAATTAACTGATGAACTTATTTTTATATATCTTAAGATAGACAAATATGTCTTCAGCAGAGTTGCAGTTTTTATAAGTTTCTACTGTGAAAATGAGGAAAGGAGCGGAGCGGAGCGGAGCGGAGCGGAGAGGAGAGGAGAGGAGAGGAGAGGAGAGGAAATATAGCATTCCCCACTGTGAAGTACAAGGCAGCCTAGCATAACCTCCTCGCTTTTATTGCCTTTCTGGAGCATTTACCTCATTCCAACAGTAATTTGGAATTCTGGATTTTGGTTTCTGCTCAGAACTGGTGGATAGGAGGAAGGGAAAGTCAATACCTAGGTTAGAGGTTAGGTATTGCAATGTGTAGCCTAGACAAGCTTATGTACTGTTTGGCTTTGTCCCCTAATGCTCTGCTCTCCATTTAGTTATATTACTTCTTTCTCACTATAATCCTATTGTAAGAAAAAAAATCTTAGAAAACTACACCTAACCTTGTCTTCTTCTTTCCATTTATATTCTGAATCTTGAAGGGTTAAATTAGTTTGATGAAAAAAGAAACATTTCCCCAAATGGACTTGATCCAAATCTTGTTGATAACCCTGCCTTTAGACTGGTGAGACAGAGACATATGCTTATCTGCATATCCACCACAAGTTTAGTCTATGTCTCCCAGCAATGATATCCATACATACTTGAATGAAGAAAATATCATAGAATCATCACTGCTGGAGCAGAAGATAAATAAAAATATCACTTACAGAAACTAAAGTGCCTGGAAGAAGAAAACCCAAGTGTAAAATATGCCCAGTGCCAGTTTACCTTTATAAAATTGTTGTTATTAGAAAAGAATTCCTCCCATTTCCTTGATGAACTCAGTAACAATCTATGCTATGGCAGATAGCATAACCATTGAGGAGAACACTACATAATCAGATGATTTTTAGAAATGTTTCAAGCCAAGAAGAAGTAAATAACTGAACGTCTATTTATGTAACTGGAACCATTTGAGAATCTAGACCCCAAATTTCTAATTTCTAAATTCAAAAAGCTGCAACTTTGTTTACTTGTTCCAGTATTATCAATTAGAAGACTCCACTCCATCACTTCTAAACTTGTTTCCAGATCAATTTCATTTGCAACTTCTGTTCTTAGTCTGCATTGAAATGAGCGTAGATGGAAAAAAACAAGTACACACCATGGTGAAAAAAAGGAACATTAAAAAATCACAGAGGAAAAAGTTAACATATCAATCTTTAAAATACAAACAATCAAAGAAACTTGAAGCCAAAGCACAAACATGACACTATGTTAAGAAAAGTAATGGGAAAAGTAGTTGGGGAAAAAATGAAACAATATTTCGGGTAGTCATGTGAAGGACAAAAGAGAATCATGTGAGGTAGAATAAGAACTTATCAGAATAATCCATTTCTCTCAATTTCATATGCTCACCACAATTTTATTTGTACGTATGCTCATATAAAGCTGGTAATATACCATTAAATCTGCATGCAGCAGATGTAACTACACCAAGGTTCATATGGATTTTTTGTCTCTTGGTTATTTTCTCTGACATCTGACAAGTTGTGTCAAGTTAAATCCAAAACACACTACTCCTCAATGAACAGCAAAGTAGATTTCCTTTTACTTTCCACTAATTTCATGAACTTGAAAGAACTTACTGGGTATTTGTAATCACACGGTATTTAGTTATTTAAGTATGAATTTAAATTTTCAAACTCCTTTATTGTTTAGATATAGGATAGGAGTCACGGCACTAATGCAAAATAGCTCTGATATCTGGTTAATCAAGTATTTGTCTCATCAAAGGTGTCTTTCTATCACACATTCTAGGAAGAATACAAAGAATAGGCTATTTCAATTGCAGTAGCGTGAGTTGCCTCACTGTTCAGCTTCACTGTCTTCATCAGAGTGCAGAAGGACTGTATCTGAGCTAACACATTTAAACCCTTCATTAGAAAGAAAATTCAATCTAGAAAAAGTAGCAGAATTAAATTTAATCCTATTTTTACAGATCACATAAAAAATAGGTATAAATGACAATCAAAAAGAAAAGGAAAGACTATGTGAGACAAATCTAAAGCTGTTTTTAGAGACTGCCATTTACTTCTTCAAAGTCAATTCACCCCAGATCTCTTGGCATTTTGTGGGTACAATTGCTTTTTGTCAGTGTACACAATAATGCAATGATGGCCAGGGGTGCACACTGTAGCACTTATCCTTAATCTGCTCCCCCTTGAGCTTTTCCAACCGCCTCTCTACACCAAGGTTTATGCATCATCCAGAGCTCTAACTCTGAAAAGCATCTTGGAAACACCTTGCCATACTTGTGCTCCATTTCCTTACTCCAGATTCCTTCCTAGGCACACAACAGGAAGATCTTTCACTCTGAGAAGAGGGTGAGGAGCCCCATGGGCCCAGTTTGCATTCTGAGCTAACTGCATGGCCCATCATGGACATAAATTAGAATAATAATCCCAGGCGCAGTGAACAAGTTCATGGAGTGGTTCAAGTCAGGCACAGTTCAAAGCAGGTTCATCCCTGGCTTACTCCTTTTTTGCACTGAGGAGATGCTGGCACACTTTTTCATGTGTGCCATGCTGCAGTGCCTCTGGCTACACTTCTCCTCTAACCTCCTTATTTTTACCCTAATTATCCAAGACCACACCAAGTCCTGGGACTTTCTCATTAACATCCATTAACCCCGGCCAAAACTGCAGTCCATGGCCCCTGGAGAAGCAAAAAAGGGGAAAAAAAAAGGGTCAAGAGGGGTTCTGTTTTTAATTTCTTCTCCCACCAAATCTCTAGGAAATGCACCCCTGGCCATCACACACCAGCTCTATAGGCACTTTCAGGCACTTTATTTCACTTTTTTTTCTGTTTTGTACATTTTTGTCCCTGAGCCCCTTCCTTTCTTTGATTTGTCACCCACTGCAATGATTAGGTTTTATCTTTCTGTAATCCACTCGTTTTCCTTGTTTGTTTTTTGGGGTGTTGTGTTGTGTTGTGTTTTGTTTTGTTTTGTTTTTAACTAGAGAAATATTAAGGATTCTGGAGATGGTCTTGTTTCTGCACTATAAAGGAAAATCAATAGAAGCAGAGGCTATGAGGAACAGTCTCCTCACATCTCTCAGCCCCACAAGTCTTCTTCCTCACTGGCCCATCTTTTAGGACACATGGACAGTCTGTTCCTGCACCTTTAAGACTTCCTTCTTGAAGAGTGCCCAGCCTTCCTGGACTCCTTTGCCCTTCAGAACAGCCTCCCAAGGTACTCTGCCAATCAGTCTCCTGAACAGGCCGAAGTCTGCCTTATGGAAGTCCAAGGTGGCAGCTTTGCTAACCCTCCTCCTGACTTCTCTGAGAATTGAAAACACTGTTATTTCATGATCACCATACCCGAGACCTATGCCTCCAACCATCACATCTCCTACAAGTCCTTATCTGTTAACAAGCAGCAGATGCAGGAGGGCACCCTCTCTAGTTGGCTCCTTCACCAGTTGTGTCATGAAATTATTATCTTTCACACACTCCAAGAAACTCCAGAACTGTTCCCTCTCTGCTGTATTGTATTCCCAGCACACATCTCAGAAGCTGAAGTTTCCCGAAAGAACAAGAGGTAGCAATCATGAAATCTCTCTGAACTGCTTACAGAGTATTTCATCAGCCTCATCTTTCTGACTAAGAGTTCTGTAGCAAACTCCCACCATCATGTCTGCCTTGTTGCCCTTCCCCTTGATTCTTACCCATGTTTGCACACAAAAAAAATAAACAAACAAACCAAAACCCAGATAATCTCAGTACTAGATAATCAAGCTTCCAGATAAAAGGTGCACATATGTCACACTGAAAGCACTAGTGATGCTGAGAGGGATTTCCATGACAAAACGCCATATGAAATACAACAACTTTAGAAAAGATACATGTTCAACGAATACTGCTTTTACTTCCTTATAGCTTCAGTTTATAAGTAATGATTGTTTATTGCTAATGTAGCTATTGTTGTTAAATGTATCATATATATGTAATTTGCCATGTAGAATTTCCACACAAACAATACGTGCTAATTGCACTGTGGAAACCAAGACAAACTCCCTTATCCTAATTCACACAGACACACTGTAAAGAACTCTATTTATAAATCTGTTCCTCCACGTAAACAGCGTCTGGAGTTCTATAGAGTCCTGTGGTAATTGGGAGCAAAAAGCCAGAAAGACTTTAATGATCATATATTAAAACATACTTTGAGCATTATCTGTGAAAGAAGGGGCCAATGAGAAGACATTGAAAATGTACTGGTTTATAATGGAGCCTTTTTAGCAATATCAGTGCTCCCAAACTGCTAACATCCTATGCTAGATTTACTTATCTGGAGAAAACACTGCCCCCAGCCAGGCCTCACTTCCTCATCACCTCTTAGGTGCAGAATGTTGCCACCATTTCTGATCTACTCACATAATTTGACATAGTTTCCCCATAACCAAATCTAGTCAAGATGGGAGACATTAGGATCTGGCTACAAATTAGTGTGACAAAAACCTCTCCACACCAATGCCTCTGTTTTAGTTCAACATAAGTGTTGCACAATATTACTTCTTGAATCTTTACTGATATTAAAAAGACATAAAATTACATGGAAAAAAAACCAAACAATGAATGCTTCAAAGCTATATAAAAAGTAAATTAATGAATCCTTCAACATTAAATATCCCAGCATTCCCTCACACTATGTTTCACTAGAGATACTGTCTCCTTTGCAAATAACTTCTTCCCTTTTCATATAGGATAAGACAATTATACTTTTAAACAGTGGAAACAGAGCAGAAAGAAAACTGCCTTAAGTGTGAAGATACGTTACTAAACTCAAGCCTTTACATCATACATCAATGTGATGCATGTGTTCAGCTTAAAATCCAACAAAAGAAATTGGAGTATCTCCCATGGAAAATGAATTAAACATTTAAATTTCTGGCTGAAAAGAAGAGAAGTGCTCTGACTAGGGACAAAAGGTAATTTCACTCAATTTAAGGTTGCCCATTACACCACAAGATTTTGTCTTTCAGAGCCTGAAACACAGTCCAACAGCCACCCAGTTGCTATAAATTCCTTAAGTATCCATTTATATTAATTGGAAAGAAAAGCTTGGGGTCCAGCTTTTTGTTTCTTCCTAATCTGACAAGTACTAGAGATTGCAGTGTTACTTTCTAGTTTGTTTTGGGGGATTTTCTTTCTTTTTTCTTTTTTTTTTCTTTCCTTCCTTGTTTGTAAGTTCAGAAGCCAAAATGAATAGTTTGAATCAAAAGTTTAAGGCTCACAATTTCAACAGAACGGTGTGGTGCCTCTGAATTCCCAGAGGCTGAAGTAGTTCCGGCAGTCACCCGCTCTTCTACTAGAGCACAAATGCGCACACACTTGTGCACGCGCACGCACGTGCACACACAAACTTACTTCCTCAGCAGAAAGAAACAAATCTATTAGAAATACCTCTGCGCTTGACTTGGTTTAAGCTGCTCACTGGCTGCTGACATATCACTGTGGTTTGTCATGGATTATATTTAGGGTCTGAAACCATCTTGTAGTGAATAACAATACATGGGCTGTTACAGGACCATCCCAGAGGTCCAGAAGACAGGACTAAACCCAGTTCTCGCATTTGGCACCCTGGAATATGGAAGCCTAGGTGCACCCATCTCCAGAAATCCTTTAAGTTAGTACCAACCATACTTACTATTAGTCAGTGAGGAAGCAGTATGGGCACCTCACAAGTTGGGATGAGGGGACTGCAAATGAGGGATTCCTTATTAGAGCTTCACCTTTCATGCTAGCTTTGGCTAGCATTAGCCCAAGCTGCAGAGAGCTGAGAAGGGGCAACCCAGCTTTCTTACCTGTCCGCACTAAGGGCGGTGAGGGTGAAGACAGAGACACCAACAGAAGTGAGCTGGATGGCAGGGATGAGTTTGCAGCCCACCTCCCCGAAGAGCCACTCCTCAGAGAAATACCGGGAGGCATCCACTGGCACACAGGTAACTAGCAGGAGCAGATCACCAGCAGCAAGGCTGGAGATGAAGATGTTGGGCACGCTCCTCATAGCACTATTGGAGATGAAGATCTTCATGAGGGTGATGTTGCCCAGCAAGCCCACAGTTATGATGAGCAGGTAAAGCGAAGGGATCACGCAGCGGACAATGAACATGGCTGTACCCCTTGCCGGGGGCAGCAGAGCTGTGTCTGGCACCAGCTGGGTGCTCCCATTCCCCCCGAGGGGTACTGCCGTGAGCTCGGGCGGCAGCACCGTCTCCATCCTCCAGCTTCAGGCAGACCAGAGGTCTCCAGTGCAAAGTGCCGTGGGAACCACTTGAAAGCTTCACCTCTCTGCAAGGTAACCAACTTTCTCCCCTTCCCCTCGTGCCTTTCTTCCTCCCTCTTTTCTGAATTTTCTCCCCTCAGAAACGCAGGGGAAGCACTGTCCGGCGGCGCAGTGCGGGGTGCGGGGGAAGAAAAAATCCCACACCGCTCCCTTTCGGCTCTTCGTCAAGCGCTCTGCC
>NW_010184992.1:0-430 GCF_000695765.1 Mesitornis unicolor | reverse complement strand
CTATTCTATCTGTCACCTTAATAAATAATTTCTCTTTTTCAACTTTGCGAATCTGTCTCAGTGAAAGCTCAGAAAGCTCTAAACAGGTAAACATTGACTCCAATAAGTGGCTATTTCTATAACCTCTATTAGACATGAAGCATTGACCAAGCCTGAGACCAAGACTGGATCCAGCTGCACCTTGGCTCCTCTCTGAGGAGTTTAGAGAGCAAGGGGGGTTTTTCTGAGCCTCGTGACTCAATGGGAGGGCCTCCCCCCTCCACAGCCACATATCAGGCTCATACCCTTCATGCAACACCCTCGCCTGGCGTTACTCTCTTATCAGCACAACACCCTTTTGCTCCACATAATACCAGCATTTTTCTCCCCCCAAATCCCTCATCCTTCAAAGTATCTGCTATGAGAGTACCTCCTCGATGTCTCCATGTCC